>NC_064626.1:103484256-103787287 GCF_023864275.1 Schistocerca cancellata
CACCAGAGGTGTACGGCCAGTGTAGGAGATCGCTCCCCACACCATGATGCCGGGTGTTGGCCCTGTGTGCCTCGGTCGTATGCAGTCCTGATTGTGGCGCTCACTTGCACGGCACCAAACACGCATACGACCATCATTGGCACCAAGGCAGAAGCGACTCTCATCGCTGAAGACGACACGTCTCCATTCGTCCCTTCATTCACGCCTGTCGCGACACCACTGGAGGCGGGCTGCACGATGTTGGGGCGTGAGCGGAAGACGGCCTAACGGTGTGCCGGACCGTAGCCCAGCTTCATGGAGACGGTTGCGAATGGTCCTCGCCGATACCCCAGGAGCAACAGTGTCCCTAATTTGCTGGGAAGTGGCGGTGCGGTCCCCTACGGCACTGCGTAGGATCCTACGGTCTTGGCGTGCATCCGTGCGTCGCTGCGGTCCGGTCCCAGGTCGACGGGCACGTGCACCTTCCGCCGACCACTGGCGACAACATCGATGTACTGTGGAGACCTCACGCCCCACGTGTTGAGCAATTCGGCGGTACGTCCACCCGGCCTCCCGCATGCCCACTATACGCCCTCGCTCAAAGTCCGTCAACTGCACATACGGTTCACGTCCACGCTGTCGCGGCATGCTACCAGTGTTAAAGACTGCGATGGAGCTCCGTATGCCACGGCAAACTGGCTGACACTGACGGCGGCGGTGCACAAATGCTGCGCAGCTAGCGCCATTCGACGGCCACCACCGCGGTTCCTGGTGTGTCCGCTGTGCCGTGCGTGTGATCATTGCTTGTACAGCCCTCTCGCAGTGTCCGGAGCAAGTATGGTGGGTCTGACACACCGGTGTCAATGTGTTCTTTTTTCCATTTCCAGGAGTGTGTACCCGAGCAAAGCCCTCCAGTTGCTCAACTTCCGGGAAAGACAATAACAGCCTTGTTTGTGGTACATACCGTAAGCACTGTCGTCGGAGATGAGTTGTATTTCTGACCGTTAGATACACGATTGTGAAACACATTTTGTTAGCCGGTGTGTCCGAGCGGTTCTAGGCGCTTCAGTCTGGAACCGCGCGACCTGCCTCGGGCATGGATGTGTGTGATGTCCTTAGGTTAGTTAGGTTTAAGTAGTTCTAAGTTCTAGGGGACTGATGACCTCAGATGTTAAGTCCCATAGTGCTCAGAGCCATTTGAACCATTTTTGAAACACATTTCTTGCAACTTCTTCCTGGGCAGAAGACAGTTAGGTGTCAGTGTTTCCGCTAAACTTCTAACCCATCACATGTTAATACTTCTGCAATTTTCGTTCAAAGAATTATTCCTTAAAGGGGTAGGACGTCAAACGGGCCGACTTGAAGCAGGTGAGGCACCACAGGACATTTTAATGTCCACTGTCTATACTTTTACAAGTTCAAAAATATAACAAAATGATTTTTTGACATGTGAAATTCATTATTTTTTCACTTACTATTGGCTGCATATGTTGTTATATGTACTCTAGAATTTATTTAATTTACGAAAAATGAATGATCTGTTACATTTTAAACTTCATTTTTAGAAAAAAACTCAAATATTATAGTTAATTACGTGTTTTTACAACAGCTTTCAATATATTTGGAATATTATAGAGTTTGATACACCTGTAAGTATGGTTTGAATGCTGTGCAAAATTCATTGAAGAATCTCTCTTACTTATGAAGAAAAGTGTTCCTATAGCAACAAATGCAGCCAACAGTAAGTGAAAAAATGGTGAAATTTCACATGTAAAAAAAAATATTTTGTTAGGTTTTTGAACTTCCACTGGTGTGAGCGTGAAACCTGAATCCATCCTGGCCATGCAGACAAAGTCTTATGAATTTATTTTGTAAAAGTATAGACAGTGGAAATTAAAATGTCCTGTGGTGCCTCTCCTGCTCCTAGTCGTCCCGTTTGACGTCTCCCCCCCTCCCCCCCACCCTAAAGCGAACCTCAGTGAATATATGTTTTGTTTTCCACGTCGAGTGAAAACTTTTGTCGGACAGTTGATGAGTCCGCCATGTAACCGATATCAACCACAACTATAAAGAGGAATTTAGTAAATTAAACCACGCACTCGAACTTTAATAGAACTTTGATTTGGCAGAGGCAGGTGGTTATTGATCAGAATCCTATAAATGAGGCTTCTTAACAACCTGGTAGCGTAATTATACCCAAACGTTGAAATATTTTTGTACCGGTCCCACTACCATGTTACAATTGCTTTTTTGTTATATGTACTGATAATCCGTATTGCGTCGGAATTTAATTACTCAGAAGGAAGATTGAGATTCAAATGAGAGAAATCGGTGCTCATACGGAGGTTCATTGTAATTCGTTCTTCCTATTCACCATTCGTGAGTGGATCAGGGAAGGTGGGATGTAATAGTTGTACCGTAAGTGTCCCTCCGCAACTCACCTTAAGGTGCCTTGCAGAGAGTACACTATGTGGTCAAAAGTGTCCTGACACACGTATGGTATGCCAAATTGATCACTAGATATCAGGAGAGGCGGACCAGTCAGTATAAAAGGAGGCGGGTAGCAGTATTGTGTTGTCAGTAGAGACGCAGTACAGCAGCATGGTTCAGTCAGAAAAGCTACAGACGTGGACTATTTGTTCGTCCACAGCAACTGAGGCTACTGAAGTGACAGGTAGGGGCCGAGCGTGTGAAAAAAATGTGCGATTCAGAACTGATTCCTGCGCGCATGGAAGATGGATCACTTAGGATGTGTTAACAACCGAATTCATTCTGGCATGCTGAGGTTCGTGGTTCCTTTTCAGAGATGTTTTTTGAGTGGGGAGTCCATGCTTCGTGGCTTTGGAGTTCAGCAGACCTCAGCCCACTTATTAACAACGCTGCTTATGTTCAGCATGAATTAGGGCAGACTTTACAAAAGGTACCATTAGTGCTCTTGATATTGCCAAATAATGGTATAAAATGGTTCACCCATTTATTTATATCATGTACCCTGTGTGCTTCCGGGTTATCTCACATTAGCAAGTTACTGTTCAAAAATAAATTGCTAACCAGAAGCAACTATTAAATAGTGGCGAATGACACAACCAGCCACAAATACTTCTTGAATGTTTTATTTTACTGCCACAACTGGTTTACCATGCCTATCTTAAGTTGGCTAATATTATTCGTTACGTAGGTGTTTTGATCTACAGCATGTCATCTGCTCCACACTGCTCGAGAATATTTCAGTATTTAGTGCCACTTTGATGCAGAATACTTATGTTCACTTACATATGTCTCAGTAGATCATTCATATATAGCTTATTTTTATTAAAGAAACAACTGATAAAATGGCACTAAATACTCAAATATTCTTGTGCAGTTTGGAGCAGACGACAAGCTGTTGACCAAAACATCTAACGAAAAAATTAGCCATCTAAAGATTGGCATGGTGGCCCGAAGGCGGCTATGGCAGTAAAATAAAACATTCAAAAAGTGTATGTAGCTGGTTGCGTCATTCACCAACTATCATTAACGGCCGCGAGGTTCACAAGATCCAACATGGATAAAATAACTATTAAATGATTTTCTTCGTTTTATGTGGGCAATAGGATAAAGTTTAAAAAAATAGAAACACAGAAAATTTTGTTTCGAGTTGTAATTAGCTGCTATACTTCATCATGTGTACATCAATGACGCTTTTAGGGATTAAAACAGCACATTTCGATGTCAGAGTAAACATACATTCATGTTAATCCTTTGAATGAATGTTCGCATGTACTACTCACATTTGCATTATTAAGGTCGTATACGCTGAGTTTCTTCTATTCCTCTTAGAAGTCAATGTTGTACGCCGACTGTAGAGCACCTGCCACAGAGAGACATGGCGCTCTTGAGGGTATGAGGACTATAGGCATTAGCACTCCCCAGACTTTGTATAGAAATCTGATTCTGTGCTGTAAAAGCGCCCTAGTTCAGTTACACTGAGCTAATGCTGCGAAAACGACAAACAATGGGCTAAAACTGTGAAAACGAATAATTCGTGGGATGTAGAAGACCAACAAATAGTTCAGTAGACAAAGGAGAAACAAGCAGCAAATACGAGAAAATTCAGTATTAAAACTTCGATGACAATCAGTAACTCAAGACTTACAAAAATAACTTCATTCCTGGACCTTATTCAAGCGTAACTTTGTTATTGGTCTCCTGCCGTCCTAACCGCAGCCAAGGCCAACCGCTTCGTTGGCTTCGTTTTGCCGTCCGTACACACTAAACAAATCTGGACTGACGAAGCGATTGGTTGTCCTTCGTTGGCCTGATGTGTACACCTCTTAAGGCATATGCCAAGATAATTCCTTGAAAAGGACACGGTCGGTTTTTTTCCCTCCCCTTCGCCAATCCAAACTTGTGCTGCGTCTCTCTTCCTCGACGGACCGCTAAGCCCTATTACCTTCATTCGCTCCCAGAATTTTATACACTGAGGAACTTTTCACAAGACCCTCCCACAAACGGCCGGCCGGGTTGGCCGAGCGGTTCTAGGCGCTACAGTCCAGAACCGCGCGACCGCTACGGCCGCAGGTTCGAATCCTGCCTCGGGCATGGCTGTGTGTGGTGTCCTTAGGTTAGTTAGGTTTAAGTAGTTCTAAGTTATAGGGGACTGATGACCTTAGAAGTCCCATAGTGCTCAGAGCCATTTGAACCTCCCACAAACCCGAAATACGACCTCGCTGCGTTTCAGTAAATTGCACGAGCTAAACTTACTTTAGTCAAGCCTTGCTCACACTCTATAATTTTCATCCCCTCACAATTTCCGCCATTACCTAACTGACGGTTTCTAGTTACTTCAGGGCGTGTCCTGTCAGTCGATGTCTTCTGTTAAAAAAGTGCCAAAATTTTTTTGCTCTCCAATTCGATTTAGCAGCTGTCCATTAGTTATACGATCTACCCATCTAATCTAAGTTATTTTTTTGCAGCAATATTAAAACCTTCTATATTTTCTCCTTATGTGAACTGCTTACCGTTCACGTTTCACTTCCCTACGTGGCTAAATTCCATACAAATACTTTCAGGAAACACTTAATTTTGTACTCTTTGTTAATACATATCTCTTCTTCACAAACGCTTTTCTAGCTACTGCCAGTCGTAAGTGCTGTCTGATTTCTGTTGAAGTTGAATATTATCTTTAGTTCCCTTCATTTTATCCTTGCAACCTTCAGAACATCAGTAGTTTCCAATAAAGATCGTCAAAACAGTTTCTAAACCCATAAATGTTGTAAATTTAGGTTTACCTTTCGCCAACCTCTTTCGTAACACAAAGTTTCAAGGTCAGTATTGCCTATACTTCTCTAGAACCCAAACTGATCTCCCCAGATGTCGGCTTCTACCAGTCTTCCTATACTCGTGTAAATAATTAGTGTCAGTATTTTGCAACTCTGATTTATTAACTGTTGGTTCTGTAATATTTACACCTTTCAGCACCTGAATTATTTTGAATTGAAATTATTACGTTCTTCTTGAAGTCTGAGGGTATTTCTCCTGTCTCATACATCTTGTATACCAGGTCGAACAATTTGGTTTGATGTGTTCTCCTAGACATCTTATTAATTCTGAAAGTATGTCGTCTATTCCAGGTGCCTTATTCAGGTACGTCGCTACCGCCCCTTATTACCACACTTCTGCGGAATGGGCGTCGGGACAGTATGTGGTCTACAACGAAAACCTTGGCCCACTCTCTGATTTAAGTCTGCCAAACACGGACGAATATTTTCTCTCTTAACTTGTGTAATATATGCTGTGGCTGAAATATAACGTCCTTCGGTGCATTAATTTCCCTGATAAAAGTTTGTATTTTGATCATTTATTGAATCCCAAACAATTTTAAACTGCAGTAGGACGAATCAATATGCACTCAGTGTTATTAATCGCTTCAATTAAATACAACTGTGTGATCTCTCAAAGTTACTTTTATACATGGTTTATGCTAAAAAACAGTATTAACTTATCACAATTATTCAACGCCAACCCTTTGTGGCAGCCTTACCGCCACTAATAACCACAGTACCTATCTCGCCATGACCCGATTTCAACTCTGCCTCGGACTTTACTCGCTATAGTGCCCTCTCATAGGCCGTTTAACTGGGAAATAAGTAATAATATCGTCGGATGCACTCTGACGCATCGGTCAAAATTGTACGTTGCTTACAATTTCAGGATAAAATTACTATCTCAAATCCTTAGTTATATATCTACACATTTACAACACAATCATATCACAGTATTACAGTAATGAATCAGTGTAACTTATTAATCCACTCTGTTTTTGCCTTCCAGTTAATTAGCACAATCAGTATTCCAATACCGTGCGCCTATTTTGATAATTTTTAAGTAATAAATTGCTGTAGCGCAAAAGGCACCATTGAGATACATGAATATACCTTAGTCGAAAACTGTCATATTCGTTCTGTGTGCGGTTGCTTGCTTTGCATGGTGATGTTTACGTGTGCGATATTGCTTATAAATAATAGATGTAATCTTTTTAATCGTACCCTGGGTGCTGGGTGTGAATAGAAGAGCTGCTGAAGTCAATTGAAAGTCCTCCTCAATGGCTGTCATTTGAGCCTTTCTATATCGCTGTAGCATTATTGCTGAAATTGTTATTTATTTACAAAGATTTGCAAATTCAGTGTAATTCGCGTCTAAAGTGCATTCATCGCTGGTGGGACATTTATATCATAATAATCGTCTTTAATAAGAACTTCAAAACGTCATATTTGCCTTCTTATTCCGACGACTCCTCGCAAAAACACTCGAATATTAGCCATTTCTGCGGCCTCATTTGGCACTTCTCATTATGCCTACTACTTGCCTGCCCAACAGTTGAGTGTTGGCCACGATTTGGCTCGCCGTCCATGCGGACCTGTCAAAGTCTTCCTACGTAGTCTCACACTTTATTTTCACGGAGTACCGCAGTACTGCACCCACTCGCTCCAATTGTGTCTTTCCGACGTGTAACATTGTCGTATTTCCCATTTGATCTTCATCTACTTCCTCTTGCTTTTTCACAATTTTGTTTTCAAGTATCCTCTGTATAGTCCATTATACGCTGATGTGAGAAAAGTCATGGCATACCTCCTAAAACGATGTCGGATATTCTTTTGCCCGGCGCAGTGCAGCAACTCGTTGAAAGTCCCTTGCAGGAATATTAAGCCATGCTGCCTCTGTTGCCGTCCATAATTGCGAAAGTGTTGTCAGGGAACGAACTGATCTCTCGACAGTGTCCCATAAATGTCCGATGAGATTCGTATTGGGTGATGTGGTTGGTCAAATCATTCACTCGAATTTTCTAAAATGCTCTTCAAACCAATCGCGAACGATTGTGGCCTGGTGACATGGCGCATTGTCATGAAGTCCACGAAAGGCTGCAGATGGTCTCCAAGTAGCCGGTCATAACAATTTCCAATCAGTGACGGGTTCATTTGGACCAGAGCATCCAGTCCATTCCATTACGGGGCCACCACCAGCCTGCACAGTGTCTTGTTGAGACCTTGTGTCCATGGTTTAGTGATGTGTGCGCCACACTCGAACCCTACCATCAGCTCTTACCAACTCAGAACGGGACTCATCTTACTAGGCAACAATTTTCCAGCTGGATAGGGTCCAACCGACGTAGTTACGAGCCCAGCAGAAGCGCTGCAAGTGATGTCGTGCTATTAGCAAAGGCACTAGCATTGGTCGTCTGCTGCCAAATTTCGGCGTATTGTCCTGTCGGATACATTCGTAGTACGTCCCACACTGATTTCGGCAGTAATTTCATGTAGAGCTACCTGACTTTTAGCAATGACAATTATACGCAAACGCCGCTGCTCTCGGTCGTTAAGTGAAAGCCGTCAGCCACTGCGTTGATCGTGGTGAGGCGTAATACCTGAAATTTGGTATTCTCGGCACACTCCTGACAACTGTCGATATCGGAATATTGAATTTCCTAACGATTTCCGAAACGGAATGGTTCAAATGGCTCTGAGCACTATGGGACCTTAACATCTTCGGTCATCAGTCCCCTAGAACTTGGAACTACTTAAACCTAACTAACCTAAGGACATCACACACGTCCATTCCCGAGGCAGGATTCGAACCTGCGCCCGTAGCGGTCGCGCGGTTCCAGACTGAAGCGCCTAGAACCGCTCGGCCACACGGGCCGGCGAAACGGAATGCCCATGGCGCCTAGCTCCATTACCATTCCACATTCAAAGTGTGTTACATCCCATCGTGCGGCCTTAATCACGTCGGAAAACTTTTTACATGATTCACCTGAGTACAGATGACAGCTTCGCCAATACACTTTCCTTTTATGCCTTACGTACGCGGCAATATTGCCATCTGTATACGTACAAATCGCTATTCCATGATTCTCGGCTACAAAGTGTACACCATCGTGTAATATTTAAGGACGCAAGTAATTTTCGTATGATGTCTCGTTGACAAGTAATGTAGCTCGATAAAACTTGGACCATACAAGGAAAAAACTACTACCGTATAGTAACGAAGATAACTGAAAGAAATTAGCAATGAGATGGACAGAAATTACACTTTTATTCGCACGTAGTAAGTACACTGGAATCACCGAGACACATGGTTGAGTATCCCCTGGACATTACATTAGGCTGGACATGGTTCTTAATAGGGTGTGTGATCTCCACGGCCGACAATGCACGCTTTGCAACGTGCTCCCATGCTGGCCACAAACATGGTAAGGAGTTCTTGTGGTAGGGCGTTCCAGTAATCTACTAGTGTGGTTGGCAACTGCTCGATGGTTATTAGTGCATATGGACATACTGCAATACGGCTTCCCAACGATTCCACACATGATCGGTGGTATTTAAATCGAGGGAACGTGGAAGACAATCCTTAGCCGAGTACCTTCTCGTTCCAAGAGCTCTTCCACCTCCGCTGTTCGTTACGGTCACGCTTCGTCGTTCGTAAAAATGAAGACAGGGTCGGATGCTCCCAAAAAAATGGTTCAAATGGTTCTGAGCACTATGGGACTTAACAGCTGAGGTCATCAGTCCCCCTAGAACGTAGAACTACTTCAACCTAACTAACGTAAGGACATCACACACATCCATGCCCGAGGCAGGATTCAAATCTGCGACCGCAGCGGTCGCGCGGTTCCAGACTGAAGCACCTAGAACCGCTCGGCCACCACGGTCGGCCCGGATACTCTCCTGAAAAGACACACATGGATGAGGAGCACAGTGTGACAGCAACTTGATCTGTGAGTGTGCCGGATTTAAAGATTTGGAGATCAGTGCATCCATCTAACATTATGCCCACCCACACCATAATATATGGACCACCAAAACGATCATGTTCCTAATTGCACTGTGTGTTCCCGCCTCTCGCCATATGAGGCTACGTCCAGAATCTGCCTCTGCTCTATCCGAGAAGAGCTCGGGACTCCTCTCCTAGTTGGTCCAGTTGCTGTGCTCTTTTCACCAACGCAAATCTTTATTTGCTGCATTTTTACTCCTTTCGTCAATTAAATCTTTTGCATGATGCTCAAGACAATGGGCGTCGCCTATAGCAAGCAGAAGTATACGGTTTGAATGAGCTCATTGTATTTTTATTCAGTACGTGGTTCGTGAACTGTATATAAGGCGGTTATTTATTTGCTTATTTATTAAGCTCACGTGTTGCTTCACGAGGTAGCATTAGTCAAAATTGCAAAAGAAGTTCCAGTAATGATACGTCCTGAAACTAATACCTGTTTGAGATATGGGCCAGTCTGTCCTCACATTCTGTTTTGTGTGATTCGTAGAAGTAGATAGCATAAGCAGTGCAACATGTAGTTACTACGCATCCTAAACATCTTTTAGCCCTTCCTCACAGTGAATCATGCACTCTTTTAGATGCACCTGGCTTCATTCGGATTACGTCACATGCACTGGTCCAACGGACCCTGGTCGTGTGAGCGGGGGGAGACAATGCTACCACACTTCTTCGACCAGTCCATCGCTTATGAAACGTTTTTGTGATTTACTGTGGTCCGATCCATAGAAAACAGGTTTGAGCTATGCCGTACATGAGCGTGACTTTCTACACTAGTCCTGTTAATTCATCTCGCAGAAGTGCGTGATACGCAGTACCTGTTAATACTTTTGATAAAGTGTATGCCCTATGAGGCTGTCACCGACAAATCCTGTCTATACATTGCTAATGAAGCTATCCTGATGCCTCACCTCCATTATTGCTCGAGGATCTGCATCTTCCCACACATGAGTATTGTGCCAATTTACGATGCCAACTCTTGTGTGAATTGTTGATCTTCAGCTGGTCGGACCTCAATAGATATGGGTTTCCGGACATGTAATTATATGAACTTTTCATCTAGTTCTGATCAATATTATCTCTTGTAGGAATGTGCGACTCTTTTTCTAAACGCCCTATACAGGGTGTTTCTATAAGAGCGTGCAAAAATGCAATAGTACATAGAGAATGCTCCACTGAACAATTTGTGGTAGGGAACCGGGGGTCGGAGAAGCCAGCTTAAGGAGATGTGGAAGTAAACTTGTATACCGCTTTGTTTAGCATTACTGTTACTTCCTATTTACAACTAAGTTTACACGTACTGTGCTGTTTATTTACATGTAAATTCTTTATTTTCTACAAGGTAACAGGAGGACGAGCCTGATTACCAGGAAGTCATGATGCAGTTTCGTTTACATTACTTGTCCATGACGTGGCTCTGTTTTATCGTATTTACATTGTCTCATGACAGAATATGCTATGAATCAACGACGGACTCATTCATTACTCAGTGTTATTCAGAGACGTACGGTACAATACGATGGAGCAGTACCGGTACAGTATTTCCTGAGTCGCTTGATTCCAAAGGGAGGTCCTATTCCATGGCCTGCGAGGTCATCTGACCTGAATCCCCTTGATTATTTCCTTTGGGGATATCTAAAGGCACTTGTATTTGAGACCCTAGTGGGTACGGAGATGGAATTAGTTGCCAGAATTGTAGCTGTCTGTGATTGATTCGAAACACACCACGGATATTTGTCAGGGTGTGTCAGAATCTTGTTGGCCGATATCGTGCTTGAGTTGAGGTTGGTGGCCGTCAGTTTCAGCATATTTTGTAAGATACAACAGAAATTGCACGTTCACAGTAATGTGATTTTATTCCTATTATCTTCATAAGATGGCTACTCTGATACAGGTTCTCTACCGCAAATTGGTCAGCGGAGCATCCTCTACGTCCTGTTAAATTTTTGCACTTTGCTCTTACGGCAACACCCTTTATAGTACAACAGTTACAGTAAGTGCCCACTGACGCATGGATATATGGTGTATCTGCGCCACGAGGTGTTGGTTACTTTCGTCACTATATTTATGAAACAAATGAGGAATATAAGTTGAGATCAGACACTGTCACTTCGGTGAATGCGTGGAGATCGCAGTAGACCCAGTAGATTCTAGTGTTTTCTGTTTCTGTGAGACCGGCGCGTCTCCAGGCATAAAAGCTTGAGCTCACTCATGAACAATTGAATTAAAGAGACATCGTGCCCTACTGGCGAGTGGAACAGTTCGTTCTTACACGTGCGAGGGAAGCCGCCAGACCTGGTATTAGGCGCTGCTGAGGTAGCAGAGTGCAGTATGAGCAGACGCATTTCATCACAGACGTATCTTGGATTCCTCACGCTTGGATGAACAGATATTTCGCGCCGTGCCAGAAGAGTCCCGTTAGGAGTCTGATTCGCGCGGAACTACAGCAGCCAGGGTGTCGATTACTATGGCCAACAAAGTATTGATGACTGGGGACACTGGCTGTAACAGTAGAGGGACAGGCCGCTGAGCAGCAAACTACGCGCCTAAAACTATTTCCTTGAGTGCGGCACAGAATTCATTCCCACAAGCCGTACGTCAAGGCACAGAAGTTAAGCATGGGCCCAGGAACGCCAGCAGCAGACATTCGAAGCATGAGAAAGATCGTCTGGACTAGCTAGGCGCAAACGCACATTGGTAGGCGCCGTTGTCAAGGTATACGTACCCCGGAAATCAAACGCAGTGGCGCATTCTGGTTGCCAACAGGTATCTGTTCAAGAACACTGATGGGAGATGTTATTGCGCGGAGGGTATTTAAAAGGGATGAAATGGCACCACTGATATATCTACCGTTGTCTCTCACTTACGAAAGACAAAAGAGCACATTATTTGTCTACAGCACTCTGCTGGCGGCCTGTAGCTTCAGCAACAAAATCCGTCATCCCATCGTTCTCTATTTGAATCAGGATTGGTTAAATGGCACTCCATGGACTTGAGGGAGCTGGTGACCCCTTCCTCTGGATATCTGACGTCGATCCTTTCGATCATGTATGGGACTCCACCGAATGTGTATATGCTTTGCGCTCACTTCCGCGAGTTGTGCCAGTACTTAACGCCGTCATGAATCAGGATTGCTTCCGTTTTCGATGCTTCGTTTAATCCAAACCATGACGAATAGCTGCCTCTATCAAGAAGACTATGGTTTCCACATGGTACTTGGCAGATGTGTCTAATTTGCTGATCAGGTGAAAACTTCTGCTTACACGAGGGCAATAAAAGCGAGTAACCTTGTATTCGCTAGGAACGTAATTTACGAAGTTTCTGTAATTACATCTTTTGTAAATCGAATGGGACTGCGGGTGGTCGAAGGTTTGAAGAAAATAGATAACAATAGCCGAAATTTTATTTCATAATTTTATTTAGCTATCAGTTTCTGTGCCTCAGGTCATAATACATGTAGCGAGATAAGTCACCTAAACGCTCGTACTATTATAGGGACCACCTCGTTCCTGTAGACTTCTTCTCGGTAGACGTGGACTCTTCGCACATCGAACGGCAACAGATTTAGAGGTGTGGAGGGTCTACGTCTACCGAAGTGAACTCTACGCAAACCAGTTCGATATAGTGGTCCCTATGAGAGCAGTAGGTATTAAAATCCATGGAGAAGAAATAAAAACTTTGAGGTTCGCCGATGACATTGTAATTCTGTCAGAGACAGCAAAGGACTTGGAAGAGCAATTGAACGGAATGGATGGTGTCTTGAAGGGAGGATATAAGATGAACATCAACAAAAGCAAAGCGAGGATAATGGAATGTAGTCGAATTAAGTCGGGTGATGTTGAGGATATTACATTAGGAAATGAGACACTTAAAGTAGTAAAGGAGTTTTGCTATTTGGGGAGCAAAATAACTGATGATGGTCGAAGTAGACAGGATATAAAATGTAGAATGGCAATGGCAAGGAAAGCGTTTCTGAAGAAGAGAAATTTGTTGACATCGAGTATAGATTTAAGTGTCAGGAAGTCATTTCTGAAAGTATTTGTATGGAGTGTAGCCATGTATGGAAGTGAAACATGGACGGTAAATAGTTTGGACAAGAAGAGAACAGAAGCTTTCGAAATGTGGTGCTACAGAAGAATGCTGAAGATTAGATAGGTAGATCACGTAACTAATGAGGAAGTATTGAATAGGATTGGGGAGTGTATTACAGTAATGAGAAGTTTGTGGCACAACTTGACCAGAAGAAGGGATCGGTTGGTAGGGCATGTTCTGAGGCATCAAGGGATCACCAATTTAGTATTGGAGGGCAGCGTGGAGGGTAAAAATCGTAGGGGGAGACCAAGAGATGAATACACTAAGCAGATTCAGAAGGATGTAGGTTGCAGTAGGTACTGGGAGATGAAGAAGCTTGCACAGGATAGAGTAGCATGGAGAGCTGCATCAAACCAGTCTCAGGACTGAAGACCACAACAACAACAATGAGAGCACAAACGTTTAGGTGACTTACGTAGCTGCAAGTCTAGAGGCGTGATGATGGTGTTAATGAGGCACCAAAACAGCTAAATTATGAAATACAATTACTACTGTAGTTATCTATTTTCTTCAAGTAAAACTTTATTTATGAGTGCAGCATCTTCGAACAAAGGTCAGTGTCATTCTTTCATTACGTTTGCAATCAGATGACAACTGACTGGCAGACAAAGGAAACACGCGACCCGCCCTTGCGATGGAAATTGAAAATTTCACCATCTGACTTAACGCAGTCTGCCTTAGTGGATTAACGGATGAGCGCCAGAAAATTAAAATACGAAAAAATCCATCTTATTTTAGCGACAGGCATTCTGTGCACCCTTAATCAGCGTACAGGACAGAATGAGAGAATACGTTATTGGCACGGTATGCAAGCGTGTGGGCCATAGACGACAGGAAGTTTTTTGCCCAGGGACAGCCCTCTTTCGCAGCTGCCCTCAGCTCTCCGGTGCCGGAGGAGGCGGATGAACTTGTGCGCTCGTGCGTTGGAGTCGAAATCCATTAGGCGGTGAGGCCCGCTATTTGTGCGACCGCAGTCATTTACATAATCTATATCGCCCGAGCGTTGCGCGCGCACTCCCCTGCTCTAAAAGCACTGGTCAACTCTCTCAATCACCCCTCCCCCCACGCAGTGGTCCTTGCACCTGGGTACCGCACTTCCGAATGCAGATTTCATGTAACAAATTCTCTCATTTCCTAAGCCGCCATTTCCTCTTTTCTGTAATGAAGACTGGAACTGGTGTTAATGACTACCGAACCTCGAGTTCCTGGTACGACGGTAACTCATACACTCATTGATGTTAGTATTTACTTGGTGCGAGGGGGGATGGGGGCGAAAGAGACTTTGGAAACTTGGTATTGTACTTAAAAAGAGACAGGACCATAAACAGTGAAATTGTGTGTTTGAGATTACAGCCTGTCAGCGGGTGAAACGGACTAACTGATATGGAAGCAGCCGGTGAGAACAGTATAGTCTTGAATCTGTCAGTTGATCACGTTGCGTCATAAGAGACTGGTTTCCACAATGCCTCTCTCTATTAGCCTAAAGCAGATATGATACAAAACACCTCACTTATACAACTCTGCATCAGGGCCCCAAGTGTAAAATCTAGCCCTGCCAGCTTTTTCGTTAGCTGTGTTTCACGATACGCCTAACGTGTAAGTCTGCACCAACACCCCAAGGGTACATAATTGGAACAATAGGCTTGTTTACGTCGGCTACGTCGTTGAGTGTGAAAGTTATTGTTTTTGTAAAGTTGCTGTTTACTCACGTTGTGAGAGGTCTATCTTCGTATTTATTGAGCACTTACTGTTGTCTCGTACAGCTGCAATGAAATTACGCACAGAATTATGGACTGATGTGTTCGTTTTATGTCATGCTGGTACTAGCAAATGATCATCCTTGTATACTTTTACAACATTGTAGACATAGAGGACGCAGTTATCTATGCAACATTTGCTATGACGTTGTGTGCGTAAGTCGTTAGGAGAAGGGCCGAACTATGGCGTAATGCCAGGAGTAGGAACTGCATTCGACCCTGGCTGGGGAGGGGGGGGGCGAAGACAGGGACATATACTCCCCGTTAATGAAGAAGTTGAGGCCCGAACATTCTTAAGAATGGATGTGTCTTGTCGATCGTACACGGCTCGATTTGCGCTGATGACGCAGTAATAGGGAAGCTATTTCACAATAGTGCGGCCGCAGAGATGCGAAACAGCGTTTTACAGTCTTTACTCGTCGCGGCCACCACAAACTGCTGTGACTCATGTGGCAATTCCCTCAACACTGTCCTGCCTAGCACGCTGAAATAATACAAAAGATGCAGTGAAATCAACACATCTGGTACTTCCACAAATTAAGATAATAAGTACGAAAGTAAAATGATGTGTACATTTCGTATTATGACAGAGTATCCTATAGACACCTTTCCTTGTTGTATGTCTCAATAAGCATGCTTATACTTTCTTTATTTCATTTTGCTTCTACAATATATCACTAGTTTTAGAGCTTTTCTCAACGACAATACAAGAAAATTAGAATTTTCATTCATTTTATTGCTGTAATTACAAAGAATTACTCACGGAAAAATATGTAGAATATTTCGCGAATGGCGATGACGAATACACGCTTCCAATGTGCGTTCACCGCGATGTCGCCAAACACGGATGCGACCATCATGATGCTGTAAACAGAACCTGGATTCATCTGAAAAAATGACGTTTTGCCATTCGTGCACCCAGGTTCGTCGTTGAGTACACCATCGCAGGCGCTACGGTCTGTGATGCAGCGTCAAGTGTAACTGCAGCCATGGTCTCCGAGCTGATAGTCCATGTTGATGCAAACGTCGTCGAACTGTTCGTGCAGTTGGTTGTTGTTTTGCAGACGTCCCTATCTGCTGACTCAGGGATCGTCACGTGGCTGCACGATCCGTTACAGTACAGCCACGAGGATAAGATGCCTGTCATCTCGACTGCTAGTGATACGAGGCCGTTGGGATCCAGCACGGCGTTCCGTATTACCCTCCTGAACCCTCCGATTCCATATTCTGCTAACACTCATTGGCTCTCGACCAACGCGAGCAGCAATGTCGCGATACGATAAACCGCAATCGCGATAGGCTACAATCCGACCTTCATCAAAGTCGGAAACGTGATGGTACGCATTTCTCCTCCTTACACGAGGCATCACAACAACGTTTCATCAGGCAACGCTGGCCGGAGTGGCCGCGCGGTTTTAGGCGCTACAGTCTGGAACCGCGAGACCGCTACGGTCGCAGGTTCGAATCCTGCCTCGGGCATGGATGTGTGTGGCGTCCTTAGGTTAGTTAGGCTTAAGTAGTTCTAGGGAACTGATGACCTCAGATGTTGAGTCCCATAGTGCTCAGAGCCATTTGAACCATGTCACCATGCAACGCCGGTCAACTGCTGTTTGTGTATGAGAAATCGGTTGTAAACTTTCCTCATGTCAGCACGTTGTAGGTGTCGCCACCGGCGCGAACCTTGTATGAATGCTCCGAAAAGCTAATCATTTGCATATCGCAGCATCTTCTTCCCGTCGGTTAAATTTCGCTTCTGTAGCACGTCATCTTCGTGGTGTAGCAATTATAATGGCCAGGAGACGGTAACCGATGCGCAGTGAACAATTTTCGTCCAAAGCGCAGGGCGGATTTATTCGTCTGTTCGGAAAGGAAGGCCAGTATCGTTTGTCCGCTATCGGCCGCTCGGCGACATGTTGCGATGACAGGATCGAGGTGCCCTGCAATATTTCTACAACGGTTTCACAGAATCTATTCGATAAAAAAATTCCGTTTTTGCATTAGTTAGAGCTTTATACACACACACACACACACACACACACACACACACACACGCCAACATGTATTTGACATATAAAGCTGCAATAATATGCGAGGGTCATTGAATAACTAAAGAGACAAATTGGTCTGGAGAAAAAAAGTGTTTATTTTTACAAAACAATACTTCTTCTACTTTTCGAACATTTATGCACTTGTTGCAACGGGCTACAAGCTTTTTTATTCCGAGTGGAAAGAACTCTTTACCTTGATGTTTGAACCAATTTCCCACAAACGTTTTCACGTCGCCGTTGTCCCGGAATCTTTTCCCATGTAATGCCTCCTTCAGTGCACCAAACAAATGGAAGTGACTAGATGCTACATCAGGACTGCAAGGGGGATGAGGCAGTACTTCCCAGCCCATTGTGTCGATGGTTTTACGGGTGAGTTGTGCAATATGAGGACGTGCGTTGTCTTGCTGGAGAATCACACCTCTCCTCTGAGATCCACGACGTCTCTCTCTCATGGCTTGCTTCACCTTGTTTAAAAACAAATCCGAGTAGTACTGCGGTTCAATGTACGCTGCACTTCGAGACAATCACAAAAAAACTGGACCTTGAGCATCCCAAAAACACCGTCAACATGACTTTTCCTGCTGATGCTTGGGTTCTGAATTTTTTCTTGACAGGTGGGTTTGTGTGCTTCCAATCAGTGCTGTGTCTTTTTGACTCTGGATCATAATAGTGAACTCAAGTTACACCACAAGTTAAAATTATGTTGGGAAAGTGCTCACCTTCTCTTTCATAACGTTCCTTTAGCTCTGTGCACACTCTCAGTCTTCTTTCCTTGTGTAGCAGCGTCAACTCCTTTGGGACCAATCTTGCACATGTTTTGCGGAACTACAGCTAGTTACAGATTATGTTATGAACTGTACCAGTACTAACATGAACCTTATCAACTATCATTTCCACAGTCACGGTCGGCACAAATAATATCATCAGTTCGACTTCCAAGTGAGGGAGTTGGAACTGCAACTGGTCGGCCAGAACGGTCTCCGCCAGTCACTGAGTCGCGACCATTTTTCAACAGCTCTACACACTTGTAAAACTTTGCACGATTCATTTAACCTTCTCCATAAACTTTAGACATTTAGACATTCTACAGTATATATTCACTGATTTCTCGCCTTCGGCAAGTGCAAAATGAATAACAGAACGTAGTTCAACTAATGTGGACGTTTCAAGCGGATTCACCGTCTTGAAATGTCTCGAATGAAAAACAGCCCACAGTTGCATTAAATTATGTTTATTCTAAACCTTGGCCATAGTTTCTGCTATAATAATATATCCTTCTTCAGAAGTCATACGCACTAACAAATGAAAAATGTCTTATCCCAGCGGTTGCGTCAAGACCAAGAAAATAACTTCAACAGACATAAGCCTGTTTCGAACATAAGTAAAATTACATATGGCACCGTATGTTTTCCGCCGCTACCTCTGTTACACTCGTACTTTTGAAGAAGGCTGTGTTATTATAGCAGAAACCATGGTCAAGGTTTAGAATAAACATAATTTAGTGCAACTTGGGGCTGCTTTTCATTCGAGACAATCTCGTAACGGTTGCTGTTGTCGCTGCCATGACGAAAATAATAAATCTTGAAATCTATTTTTGAGGTTATAACCAAAACAATGTTGATACATCAGCCTATCAGGGCACATCCCAGTGATGCCAACTTAATGCCATAACAGTACCAAACTGGCTCGACTATCAGTTCTTTCACCAGACTAGTTTCTCTTTTTAATTATTGAATGACCGTCGTATATAATTAAGGCAAAGACGGCCAAAGATGTCTTCAGTGCGGGTGCGCACCAGGCTCTAACTTATACGGCTATCGGCGAAATGTCGCGAGTAATGTGGATAGTGGGCAAGGGGCACTACATTAAGCTGAGAAGAAGTACTAGAGCAATCCGTGCAGTCGCGATGTCCACTGTGCCGTATGCTCAGTAGTCAGAGCACTGCATAGTAAGCAGGAGACCCGCTATCGAATCTCGGTCCGGCACAAATTTTCAACTTTCCCCATTGATTTAAACCAGTACCCGCCCGCTTTCGAAGTATGTAATTTCTTTACGTCTAAATTCATAGCTGGATGAAACTGGTGTCTGTTCTTTCGGACATGTCGGAAAGAACAGACACTATGCATATAGAAACATTTACGCCGTGTATGGGGATAATGCCATTGGACAGAGCACTAAAAGAAGATGGTTATCTTATTTTAAGGAGGAAACAACAGACACTACGTAAATAGAAACATTTGCGCCCTTTATGTGGATAATACCACCGGACAGAGCACAGCAAGAAGATGATTTCCTCATTTTAAGAAGAGCAATTTTGGCATTAGTGACTGTCCAGGACTTGATAAAGATCGTTTAAACACATTAACCCACAATGATTCACATCATCGTAGACAGGAACAGGCAAATATGATGAACTGTGATCATTCTGTCATCGTGTGACGTTTGCATGAAATGGGGAAGGTTAAAAAATCGGGTGTATGGGTACGCATGCTCTAACAACATTAAGCAAAGATCCCAAAAATAAGCGGTTGGCCATATGCGCATCTATGCTTGTTCGTCATCAACTGGCTCATGAAGAACACCGACTATTCCTACCCAGTATCGTTACTGGTGACGAGAAATTGCGTATTTATGACCTGGCGCGTCTATAGGAACTGTTTTCGATTTGAAATTACCGTATACAGACCACTTACGTGAGGTCAAGAGTCACGGAAAACAGCAGTGGCAAAAGGTGTGGAATGTGTCCCAACAAACGAAAGGTGGGTGTTATTCGGCATTACAGCCACAAATTCTACAGGGTCGTGTTTTACGAGGACGCATTTGGACCGATGTACCACCTCCGACTTCCCTTTAATAATGCCTCGTTTTCTGTACGTCCGTATAGAATCATCTACTATTCCCCTGCATATGGACGTGATTGTGAGTCAGGAGATGATATGTTACAAGTTTAACAATGAACGATCGGAATATCTGAAGACTCCTCCCTCAATCAACGTCTTCTCTTTTGGTTTCTAAAGCATAAAACAACCGTCAATTTCCTTAAGAGTATAGGGAAAAATCTGTGGGACTCATATTTTTATTGGTGTGTTTCACCTAATGTAAGCATGTATTCTCGATGGTTACATAGATTACAAACTCTCGATGGGGGAAAAAACATCGTTGCCCTAAATCTGTAATGCAAAACATTAGACTTATTCACTAGACATTACATCCTGTGCTTCTAGTATGGTACAGTTTCACAAATTTTGTGATCTATTGAGACAGCTTCTCTGACATCTGTGTTCTGTACCTTTTTTCTAAATTATTCAAAGTGAGTACAGGACCGTATGTGTCTGATGCTGATAGATATACCCTACACTAATATCTTTTTGTACTTTATTAATATATTTCTTGAATATAATAAATCAAATTAAAATTACGCTAATATTTATTTGCACACGTGCTTAATTTCATACAGTTGATTGGTTAGTTTGGAGTAACAGTGTAACGGTACGTTTCACTCTTATCTAGAACAGATGCATTGCCGCTTCTTCCTTTAGTCACAAACTGCCAACATCTTGTTAACGGTACACAAGGTGTCCAAAGTTCAGTATCCAAACTGGCATACACTACTGGCCATTAAAATTGCTACACCAAGAAGAAATGCAGATGATAAATGGTTATTCATTGAACAAATATATTATACTAGAACTGTCATGTGGTTACATTTTCACGCAATGTGGGTGCATAGATCCTGAGAAATCAGTACCCAGAACAACCACCGCTGGCCGTAATAACAGCCTTGATACGCCTGGGCATTGAGTCAAACAGAGATTGGATGGTGTGTACAGGTACAGATGCCCATGCAGCTTCAACACGATAACCACAGTCCATCAAGAGTAGTGACTGGCGTATTGTGATGAGCCAGTTGCTCGGCCACCATTGACCAGACGTTTTCAATTGGTGAGAGATCCGGAGAATGTGCTGGCCAGGGCAGTAGTCGAACATTTTCTGTATCCAGAATGGCCCGTACAGGACCTGCAACATGCGGTCGTGCATTATCCTGCTGAAATGTAGGGTTTCGCAGGTGTCGAATGAAGAGTAGAGCCACGGGTCGTAACACATCTGAAATGTGAAGACCACTGTTCAAAGTGCCGTCAATGCGAACAAGAGGTGTCTTGCTGGTACACGTGTTCCTGATGTATTTGGTTTATTGTTGACAGTCGGAAAGGCTATGCGTATTTTCGAGTGCTGGGCGAAATTTTACTTTCGAAAGGTATGGATGAAAGAATTCGCATTAAATTTTTTCTTGAGAAGTGGAGTATAGTGCAAAATCGCACGCGAAATGTTGACTGCGTCTTTTGGCGAATCTGCTGTGAGTAAGACAACAGTTGACGAGTGGTAGAAACGTATCAAAGGGAGTCGACAAGACTTTGAGGACGACCTTCGCTGTATTTTATGTAATATTAATTACTCATTGATATTTATGTACAGAAGCAGTCTGGAAAGCGTATAAGGATGTTGCAGGGTAGGTCGTGCTAAGAAACAATTGTTACCAAAAACATTCCATGCGCTGCGCGGTTTCCGAGTTTATTAGCGTTGAAGTTAGTGAGGCCGTTGCGCACGCAAATTCAAGCGGCCCGCCAGATACAGTTAGTGTCAGTTGTTCTCATAGCGTAGTTGATAGCGTACACGGGTCTGTTCAGCCTGTTTCTTGGGTTCGATCCTTGCTGCTGTCCCATGTCCAGTTTTTTTATCGCTCTCTTGTCGGGTTTCAGGAAACCAACCGAAGGACACGTTGGCGGCACAGTCTCTGGCGGGCCGCATAAATCTGCGCGCGCAACGTCTTGAGAGGCTAACTTCAATGCTAATTAACTAGGAAAGAGTGCATCGTATCGAATTTTTTTAACAGTTATTTCTCATCACAACCTGCCCTGCAACACCCTTACAAGCGTTTCACACTATTTCTGACCACCCTGTACATAAATATCAATGAGTAATTAATATTACACAAACACAGTCCAGCATAATATAAGTGAAAGCAATATTTGGTATGACTGTTTGAGCCTCCATCAGAGCCCCACATTCAAGGACTGCAGCTAATTAAATTCAAAGTAGCATTGTTAAAATCTCTGAAATGGCCTTACCAATGCCACTCCTTTACAAATAAATTTATTACAAAGATATCTATAACACCTGACCACACATTTTCGTCACCGTTACTATACTTCGTTATTATCGCATTCGCGTGTGGATGGTTGTGTAGAAATGTACGAGTTTACAAAAAAAAAAACATCTAACTTTTTTATGCATACGATATTGCGCGTGAGTGATTTGTGGTGCTCGTGGTAAACAGCAGACACTATTCACGAAACATAACTCTTGCAGTGGTAGTTCAAATAATATTTTCCTACATTTCGATGAGTAAAAGTCTACAATACAGATCCCGAATTTTCTCTAATCCGAACTAGACAAGGCAGTTTGACTACAGGTTCTGCATCTCCGTTTGTTTACATTGTGTATAACGTCTAATCGCTTTTGCAGAAAAAAAAAGGTTGAGTCGTTTTTCATAGACGCCGCTGTGAGCTGTACACATGGTAACTCACTTGTGACATTTAAACATAGAATATAACACCCTACAGCTAACACTCATTTCATTGTGATACAGATATATACTCTGATACTGTAATCGAATTTATGTGCACAGCTTACCAGGGGAAGTCATGTCATGATATAAATCCATATCTCGTGTAAACTATAGAACAAATCAACTATTTGGAATGCAGATTCAGGCACAAGTCAACTATTTGGAATGCAGATTCAGTAATATATTTAGTGTGTAAGCATGTATATGAAGCGAGAGAACATTGATACGATAAAAATATATTATTGAGAGCTCATAGACACGATGAAAATACACGACTGGCTATTAAAATTGCTACACGAAGAAGAAATGCAGATGATAAACGGGTATTCATTGGACAAATATATTGTACTAGCACTGACATGGGATTACATTTTCACGCGATTTGGGTGCATAGATTCTGAGAAAACAGTACGAACAACCACCTCTGGCCGTAATAACAGCCTTGATACGCCTGGGCATTGAGTCAGAAAGAGCGTGGATGGCGTGTACAGTTACAGCTGCCCATGCAGCTTCAACACGATACCACAGTCCATCAAGAGTAGTGACTGGCGTATTGTGACGAGCCAGTTGCTCGGCCACCATTGACCAGACGTTTTCAATTGGTGAGAGATGTGTAGAATGTGCTGGCCGGGGCAGCAGTCCAACATTTTCTGTATCTAGAAACGCCCTTACAGGACCTGTAACATGCGGTCGTGCATTATCGTGCTGAAATGTAGGGTTTCGCAGGGATCGAATGAAGGGTAGAGCCACGGGTTCTAACGTATCTGAAATGTAACGTCCACTTTTCAAAGTTCCGTCAATGCGAACAAGAGGTGTCTGAGACGTGAAATCAATGGCACCCCATACCATCACGCCGGGTGATACGCCAGTATCGCGATGACGAATACACGCTTCCAATGTGCGTTCACCACGATGTCGCCAAACACGGATGCGACCATCATGATGCTGTAAACAGAACCTGGATTCATCCGGAAAAAATGACGTTTTGCCATTCGTGCACCCATTTTCGTCGTTGAATGCACCATCGCAGGCGCTCCGGTCTGTGATGCAACGTCAAGGGTAACCGCAACCATGGTCTCCGAGCTGATAGTCCATGCTGCTGCAAACATCGTCGAACTGTTCGTGCAGATGGTTGTTGTCTTGCAAACGTCCCCATCTGTTGACTCAGGGATCGAGACGTGGCTGCACGATCTGTTACAGCCATGCGGACAAGATGCCTGTCATCTCGACTGCTAGTGATACGAGGCCGTTGGGATCCAGCGCGGCGTTCCGTATTACCCTCCTGAACCCTCCGATTCCATATTCTGCTAACAGGCATTGGATCTCGACGAACTCGAGCAGCAATGTCGCGATACGATAAACCACAATCGCGATGAGCTACAATCCGACCTTTATCAAAGTCGGAAACGTGATGTTACGCATTTCTCCTCCTTACACGAGGCATCACAACAACGTTTGACCAGGCAACATCGGTCAACTGCTGTTTGTGTATGAGAAATCGGTTGGAAACATTCCTCATCTCAACACTTTGTAGGTGTCGCCACCGGCGCCAGCCTAGTGTGAATGCTCTGAAAAGATAATCATTTGCAATTCAGCGTATCTTCTTCCTGTCGGTAAAAATTTCGCGTCTGTAGCAGGTCATCTTCGTGGTGTAGAAATTTTAATGGCCAGTAGTGTAGATTATTAGATTCTTCATGTCTGGATGATGCTAATTCCGCAACTTTTGTTGAATTAATGTAAAGCCGTTCCAGTTGCTTTCTTACAACTTTACTAAATTCACACGATCGGGGTCGGCCTTTATATTACGCCATTACAAAGTGTATCCGAAACTGTCAAATGCTAATACATAATACAAGGGCATATAGATTTTTTTTAACGTGAGAGAATGGTTATACGTGTACACAAAAATACAGAAATAATATAACTTAACGGTACGCCGTGTAGGTGCAACGTCAGATGATTAAATCAGTAGCAGTGGATTTAAAAAAGTAATGAGACTAATGGGCGTGTCGTAACTAGAAAAACTGTACAATCCGATACTTTGACTGTTAAAATGGTTTAGCTTAGAAAGCGTTATTTGATGTGTTTCAAAATTACAGTGTATGTTTTCAGATAAAATGCTAATAGTAAACGGTAGAACAGCAAAAGTCAAGTGGATTTAAAAAGGTTTTGCGCTCACTGAAGAAAGGTCAAGGACAAGATGCTTAACGAGCAATGCACATTAAAGAGCATCGGTTTCGTGGATATCTGCCGCCTGCCTCCTTTTCCCCAGTTACTGACAGCTTCCTTTAAAGAATTTCCGCAAGTTCGCAGCTTGTTTGTAAATATACTTTTGTAAGCAGTCGACGATGCGTCCAAGCGTATACTAGACTCCGGAACCCTCAACAGTTTCGCGATGGTTCAAAGTTTACTCGTTAGGATTACTTTTACGCTCGACTGGGACACGTTGTTCTTTGCAACTGTTTTGCTCTTTTTATTAATTCCAAATAATTGCTTTCAGCCTTTATTTGGCAAACATGCACTATTTTAAATTAATTTTTATTTAAATTATATTTAAATTAAAGCCTGTAAATAGTTTTTCGCAATGTACGATTTTATAATTAAGACACTCCCATTTTCTCATGACGTTGGGCGCAAAACCTTTTTACATCTTCGCGACATTTGCCGTTTTACGGATCACTATTAGTATTTTATCTGAAAAACATGCAATGTAATTTTGAAACACATCTGGTAACTCTTTCTAAGCTAAACCATGTTAACAGTTTTAAGGTATCAGATTGTATAGTTTTTGTAGTTACGGCACACGCATTTCTTTCATGACTTCTTGTGCGCGAAACATTTTTAAAATCCACTTGACTTCTACTGTTTTCATCATTTGACGATGCTTCTCTACAGCGTAAAGTAAGATGTATATTATTTCAGAACTTGTACTGTACATTTATAAGAATCGTCTCCCATCTCCTACTACTATAAAAAACAAAAATATCTATATGCGCGTCGTTATGTATTAAGTCTTGTCAGTGTCAGATGCACTTGATAAAGGCCTCATTTAAAGCCTGAAACCGGTCGAGTGAACTTAAAAAGTTCTGAAACAAGCAACTGGAGCCGCTTATCATTAATCGAAAAATAGGTTACTCTCGGATGAATCGCAGGTCAATCGCTGTAACTTTTACAATTGATACTCAAATGGTTACAAATTTCTCATTACAGCCTATTATCTCGGAATACGAAGAATTATGTTGCGAGCGGTTTTGATGCTCATTGAATTTCTCCATTTGCGCATTCAAAACTAAATGGTCGTTTGTAGCCGAGGCCATTTTCTCCAAGATTATTATACTTTATCCTTATTCCAACTTACTCGCTGCAGTCTGACTCTCATGACCACGTAAGTAAATACAGATGATTTGGAAGGTTGATCGTTAAATGCAAAAGATCGTTGCGTAGTACGCGTCTAATAATCTAGATTCAAGCAGTAGCGTATACGAATAACAAATTTGACATTCTAAATCATGGATGGTAAACCTACGACACTGGAAATTGTTATTTATCAATGATGAACGTTCTATTGACGATTTGTCATTAGTGATGATGTGTCAAGTTACGGTGCATGTGCTTCACGAAAGGAACGACACGTGACTATTCACTTTCCATACGCGCTTAGTCTCCTCCCCCCGCCCCCCGGTTGGGCGAAATATCTGTAAGATCAAAGAGAGGCTAAACTCAAACATTGGAATACAGCAGTAGTAAACTATTAGCCACAATTAAAAAAGGGGCCGCTCCATCATTTCTGTGAATGATGTGCAAAAGTCTTCTGCTATTTCTGTTTCTTCAGTACATTAGCGAATACGTTTTGATATAGTCACATCATCGTGACAGTAAAGGTTAAGATTTGGGGTGAAAACTTTGATCAACTGATCGACGTGCATTCATCCAGTCTCAAGCATAGTTCACAGGAATTAGCGGCTCTGCAATGCTCGCATCGGCTTGCGTTGCCATGACAACGGCGTTCGGCACAGCAGCGAGTGGCCTCGGCTGCGCTTCGGTACGGTTCGGTGGAGCTCGGAGAACACCGGGGTCTGCCGAAAGGGAATGGCTGCGCGGGGAGAAGTGAGGAGGGAGGAAACGGACCACCCGCTCGCCTGCTGAAGTCACTAGCAGGCAGACACAGTCTGGCGAGCCTCTCACGCGGATACAGGGCAAGCGAACTCTGCAAGACACCACACCATCGCCAGGTTACGCATCATGTGTGACAACAATACAGTCTAGTGGGTGTTGTGTTATTTTGTCTATCGTGACGCAGTATTTTTGGAGGACGAATTGCCGATCGTTATAGAAGTGCACGCCGTTGCGTCTGTCCACGAGGGGTAGCTGTTTGAAACTCGACGTTGCGCTGAGGTGCATGTGATAAAATTCACTTTATAGTATTGGTAAGTAGCTTTTTATTTACTTGTTTGTGCTTTGCCTGTTTTCACTCTTTCTGTCTGTGTTTTTAGAAATGTTAGTCTTTCTTCATTCCGTATTATATTGTTATGGCAATTTACCGGAGAGTTTGACGCTGGCCATCTTGCCTATAAATGCATGGTAGCTTGTTTGTATTCAACTAACGCAGTGCAGAGCGCCGCCGGCGCGGAGGAGCTAGAATCAATAGCAAGCGAGCTCCTGCTTTAGGGTGGTGAATCACTTTGCAGGCAAGGCCAAGAGGCAAACGAATACTGCCGTGGAGTCAGGTCACGCGAAACAGATTTCTGAGAAATGTTCTGTACCCTTTTCAGCATTAAATATTCCTTGTTGACGGGAATCAGTTTGTTGTAAGTATCTTTAAGTCGCTAGGCATGCGGAACATTTTTCTTCGCAAAGTTCTGTAACAGCTGTTCAGGTGAGTTTAACACGTGTCTTATCAAGCTTGGCTTCCAAGGCAGCCGGCTAAATGACTGCCCAATTAGACACGCGTGCGTGAAACGCGTAACAAGCAAGGCTGTAACGAACCATACACTGAAGTGTGTATACAGACTTAAGTCATGTAAATATAAATATTCTTGTAAAAATTTTAGATAGTATATTTAACATGATTCCCAGGCGTAAAATGTTAACGGGTATTTTGTAATCTAATATTTCAAATAAATATTCTGTATCTTGATTTTAGTTTCGAAGAATTAGCTGCGGTTATCGTGCTGGAAAGAAAGACACTAAATTGTTGAGAATTTGAATGTAGTATCTGCATATGTTCGAACGCAAAATCTGCATTGTACGCATAGAGATTTTGTGAACCGCATAATGAATTGTAAGCAGCAGTTTTTTCAGATTTTTATTATAAGCAAATGTTTGCATGATATGCTGACGTTAGGTAATAACCGGAACATTTCAGAAGCGCGGAATATTCAAATTGTGAGAACGACCGATAGCTCCTAGTTTTGGCGAGCAAAGTACGTTGAGTGTTACTGTTGGCTCACTTGTAGTATGTACGTCTCAGCCCAAGAGTTTGAAAAGGAAACAAAGTAGTTTGGATAGGCTATTGAGCAGACCACGTGTGGACGGAGGGGAACGAGGCTGTGTTGTCAGAGCGGGCCAGGTTCCGATAACACAAAGAAAACTCGTCCTGGCCTTCCAGAGGGAAGCGTGGGCCGCTCGGGGGGAGCGTGGGTCGCGGCCAGCAGCAGCACAGCACGCCTTGCCTCCAGCCGTCTTTGTTCGGTCCTCGCTCGCCGTCTGTGCAGCACGCACGGCGTACGTTTGCCGGCTCCCCGCTGTCGCTGACGAAGACATATTGATCAGCGGCGTCGGCATAGCGGCCGGCGCGTGTGCCGGCGTTGGCCGCGTCGGCCGGCGTAGCGGGCCCAAGCTGGAGAAGCTAGCCGGCCGTGTATGAGCCGACAGCGAACAAAGACCCTCCGCTGTTGCTGACCTTGTAGGCTGGCCGGTTAGGTATTATAAAAGCTGCGGCCGGCTGTGCTGCTGCGTTACGCGCTCGTGGCCCTCCACAACCTAGATCCTTAAGAAAGTCCAGTTTTGTAGTAGTAGAGATGAATAAATGATTATTACAATTAACGCTGTTAATAAATTTTCCACTTCAGTTTTTGCAAGTTTTTCATTGTGCCGCTTCGTAGATTTGTTTACTACGTGCACAAAATGAAAAAGCGTGTAAGTGATGCTTGTCTAGGTAATTCATGATACATATGCGTAGAAGAAAACAAATTTGAACCAAAGGCGGGGACGTACTGTTTATGCACTAATTAAACTGTCTTTTTGTAGTGGTGGTTTCCCCTTCTATGTGAGAGGACTGTCAGTCCACACGTACACATTTAAACAAAAATCGTCACAAATGTTTGATAAAAATATAAATAACGAAAAAACGTAAATGTTGGGAAATGATGTTGCAGGTGAAAGTCATTAAGAAAATTTTGGAGAACGCTTCGTACCTGAGTTACGTAGATTGACGATTTACCAGTACTCGAGACCATTATCTTTGCTTTGTCAGTAGCAACTTCCAATAGTGCAAACTGAACCGAAATGATAAATTTGTTCATCGCCTCTTGCTCCGAAACGACTTCAAATTTACTGGCCACTGCAGCCCACTGGATGTAGATGCCTGGGAGCTGTTCACCGGTTTCGTTAGACCGTGAGTCACGCGCAGGGGTGACCAAGCACGGCAGCCATTCTCTGGCGTTCGGCTTTCTGGAATATTGAGTAATCGTTGGATATTGCGTAATGAGTAAGAACTTCTCTATACCTTGCTACAAAAGTAACAGTTGCTGAAATTCGTGTCTTCATATTTGGTAGCACGTAGAAATCTTACGTAATACACTGTTGGCGTTTATTTCAATTGATTTTTGATGTTGGACGACTTGCTTGGGAGTAACGGTGGCGTCGATGTTGTAAGCTTTTGTAGAGGTCGTTTGGGAATACTGAAAGATTACAAATATGATTTTTCATGGCATAGCCACCATTATCAGTATTTCATAATCATTACTGCGTTTATTACCCCAAACTCCTTCATATTTACATTAATAGAACGATGGATGCATGTTTGTGTACACCGTGGCTTGTGAGTAAATATTAGTGCCGGTGTCTGCTGATTTTATTTCACACTCCATTTGTGTAAACAAGCGACTCACGACGTAAAACAATCTGAGGAGTGCGTGAGCCGTGACGTAATGGGAAATTCAGTTCTGATTTGATTCTTTCGTCGTATTGATTGCATGTTGTACGGTGTGTCGTTCCACTGACGTTCCTCGCAGTTCTATGTCGTCTTGACTCCTAGTGGTAATTTTAAGACATATAAACTAAAATCTTACCTCTTACAGAAAGATTACTGACGCAGCCTGAGATGTAAACAAAAGATGTATTTGACAATCAATAGATATTCTCGAGGTTTTAGTATTTTCTAGGTTCTGTGTAAATTTATTGAACGTTCAAGAAAGAAAACCCCAATAAATATAAACATTTAGCAGTTCACAGGGTGTAAGTGTTCGAATTAAAATGCAGATGTAAAACTTACAGTTCCGGCTGACTGCAGAGAGGTCTAAGACGCCGTAATTATTTGCAATAGTTGTAGCTGTCAGAGAATGAGTTAGTCGTTCCGGATGGTTCCGCTATCCGACACTGAAGTTTCGGTAATGCAGGAAGACGAGCCATAAAGTAGTGACGTTGTAGGTGTTTGCGCTCAGATAAGGGCCAATACTTGTTCTGGGCAGAGTTCAGCGCGATAGGTTTGTACGACTCGGGGGCGGCTGCCCGGTCGTTTCCAAGGCCAGTAGGTTGCCGGCTTTGTTGCTCTTGTGTCGCTACCGCTCCGCTCTTGTACAAAAAGTGAGCGTTCCTTCCTTTGCCGAACTGGAGGCGAGCAGGTAGTCGACGCTGCCATTCTTCTGGGCATTGAAAATCCCTCTTGTAGCTGCAAGGGATTGGTGATCCGTTGCTCGTCCCCAGGCAGTGTTCGTGCAAGAGCCATCTAGCAGCGGCCGTGTATGCTAACAATAAATACATTAAAATCACCCATCTCAATACACCCACGTGCCTTTTATCATCTGTGATAAATACATTGCTTAATCGATTTACATGCCAAAAAATTTCGCTTGATCTCATGCCTAAAATGTCATTTTATTACCCTTACGATTCTCAGCGATTTCTTAGTCACATTTTAATGCTTTTTGAAAATGGGTTATATGGAGGGTAAATAATATGAAAATAGGTTAGTTGGACGTTATGCAAACACCTGGCTTACGGCGTTTTCAACAAACATTTAAAAGGATTTAAAGCTATCATTATAATCTTTCGATCCTATCTAGTAGCGGTTTTGGATTTTTCATGTTTCAGATGTCTGCCATAAATTAATGTCCTGCGACCTGTGTAAGCGATCATCATATATGCGGGTTCCACATAAACCTCATCCCCATACGGAGACTGGGTGGGGTAGGTAACTGTTCAAAACAACGCCATAGTAAATATGTCTAGCAGGACCTTATAGAGTGTAAAGGGCCATGGTTTTTTAACTAATCTTAGAGTTGCGGACAGCTGTAATTTTTTCGAGACACCTATTAAGAGAACTGCTTCTAAAGAAATTCTCATTGCTAAAGACATATTAGAAAAGTTGATAGTAAACAATTGAAGTTCCTACTTTCTAATTTGTCCCAGCCTGTTCTAGTGGGATAGTTGTTTTTAGTCTAGTGCATTTTGCACAGGACAAGTTTTTACTTTGTAGTAGTCAGAAGTAATGTTGAAGTCACAAAGAAAGCAATTGTGGAAGTAAGGTACTAAGACGTACTAGAACAACTACAGAATGAAGTAAGGCACGGTTATATGCGAAACGTTTTATTGCATAGAGCGAATTTACAGAGCTTCCACGCCATTAAAACGTCAAGAATACACTGCTAGTCTCTCTGCCTTTTCTCCCCCAAAGATCATCGCCCCGGGACGTCAGAGAGGATTAGACACCTCGATGTTCGCAGTCATCAGTTCGAAGATTTTTGATGTTGCTGAGCAACAGACCTAGAATAATTTTTAAATGGACACACCGCTATTTGATTGTATTGTTGTTTATTTAATTACGACCCAGGTTTCAGCCTTTTACACCATAAACTCGATCACTTGAAGATGGCATAAAAGGCTGAAACCCTTGTCGTAAGTAAATAAACAATAGTCATTATAAAAAATCGGAAGATTATTTTGGACGCTGTAGTGATATTGTTGGAGGTGGTGTGCTGTTGTCTTCCTGCGTCATTCAGACTTCCCAACAGTTTAACGTGGACTCGGTGCAACTCGGCAAAAACATTGCCGGAGGTGTAAGAAGTGATGAGCGACAGACAACAATCCTAAGACTGGCGTCTAATTCAGCAGACGTATTTTATTGTTAAGGGGACATTTATACCATACATACACTAAGTTAACTTCTGTCTCTTCTGTTTAGTTCCTGATTCATAATTCGCGACCCACAGCACTCGTGACAGTAACTTCGTAATACACGAGAGATAGTTGTAAATATAATTGGTATATCTCTGTGTTAAATGGTTCAAATGGCTCTGAGCACTATGGGACTTAACATCTGAGGTCATCAGTCCCCTAGAACTTAGAACTTACCTAAGGACGACACACACATCCATGCCCGAGGCAGGATTCGAACCTGCGACCGTAGCGGTCGCGCAGTTCCAGACTGAAGCGCCTGGAACAGCTCGGTAATTCGGGCCGGCTATCTCTGTGTTAATGTACTGCAATACAAAAAGAATACTGAGACCTACACAGAATCGTAACTTACACCTTTTATCTTGGTCTTAAATTTATCGAGAAGTTGACGTCGTGGCATTAGCTTAGTGCATCCAAAAATTATTTTTAAGCAGCTATTGGAATGATGGAAGAGTTAGTCTTAAATGTATTTAAACGTGACATTGCGGCAAGCAGTAAGAAGCTGTACGTACAATCTCTGTCGATTGACGTGAAGGGGACCTTCCGATCAAAAAGTATCATGTTCTAAATAAATGTAAGTATACTTTTAAGGAGAAAAATTTTTAAAAATATTTTGCCATGTCTTATCAACACAGATCATCGTAACCATGTAATTGAGAATGAGTTTCTTTTTGTGGCATGTGAAGTTTGCTGAGCGGTATTATTTTGATCGATCCCACTAGTTCCTGAGAGGACCCAGTAAGTGCCAAATGCTGTTAACTGCTCGACCAAACTTCGGACTCGCAAATGTGTAAAGCGCCCTACTTGGTATCAGATTTTTTGCTAATTGTCATTGTTTTTATTTGAATGCTGTTCCATTTTTTCATGCATAGCCGTGGCTGGAGTTACTTTTAGGGAGTGCTTAGTCATTCATCTATCTTCTTGGGTTAAGGAGTGTCACGCACGGACTTTGTAATAGATGGACAGTAGTCAAGAAGTTACAGATTTTGCGGTTATAACTGCGGTTGACTAGATCGTACATATTTTCCCAAACATGCAACTGACGTCTGATATAATAATTCGTTGGTCTGACATTGAGAAAAGACGCGTAGTGGGTAGATTGTGGCTGGTATGCAGAAAGTTTTGAAAAATTGTTTAAGAACTAGCTTCACCTGTTGTGACATGTAAATAACTGTGCGGTTCTGGATGTTCTGTCCTTACTCAAATTCTAACCATTCGTACTTTTGTCAATACTGCTTAAAATATTATATTACAAGCTGAACTGCTTGCATGTTCCGTCTAATCTTTACGAACGATGCACGAAACCTAAATTTTCTGTTTCGTTTTAAAAGTATTCTCGGGTTAATTCTATCTCTTTCATATCTTCCCTGATTTCCTTTGTCCATCGTGCTTGCTGTCTCGTTCCCCAATGTTTCTCTGATTTCTGGAGTCGTCCTGTGTCCAAAAATTTTCATTTTTCTTTATCGTATTTGTTCTTTATACACGACTTAATGTGACAATATCCCCCATGGTCCATCTTTTTGATATTTCTTATTTATGCATGTTATGGCTATTCTATTTTTAGGATTTTGTCGATTCTGTTTCTCGGAGTTTCACTTTCGTATGTCACGTCTGCTTGAAATATATATAAAGCTGACGTCAGGATGATTGGACCGTTAAGTTTGAAGAGGGTATACTGCCATGGTAGTCGAAATTCTATTGCTTCAGTCGCCCATTCAAGTAAAATAATGTTTTAAGAACGTCAGTGCGTTTCCGTTTCGGATTGTGCGAACTAATAATTACATGGAGCTGTCATTGTTGTCCCAGAGTACTTGCAGGAGACACGACGGAAAGCGTTTCCACTTTGTGCCGTATTGTTGATTAGAGCCCCTCCCAATTCCTGGCGACTGTTATTACTGATTGTCTTCCCGTTACACGTATGTTGGTATTAAAATTACCTCCACTATTACAAAAATTCCCTTCGCAGTGAAGAAAAGATACGCAGTCTAATTCTTTGTTTGTGCTGGCAATTCCCACGCCTTAAGAAAACGTATGACTTGAAGTCCCATCCGTTAAATTGTCTGTGTAAATTGTAATTTAGCTAGATTTAGATACACACCAGCCAAGCGTCGTTCGTAACGCCGTACTCGGCGGAGTGCTTAATCACAGATGGTCGTTTGTCTTTTAAAAGTGAGTAGCAATAAGGGCAGAAAATTACAAAATGTATTTTCCAGCTATCTTAATGTTGAACGCAAGAAACTAGAAAATTCGAAACATGGCAGCCCTGTCAGTAGAATTCAATTACTCACTTGGTAGAATCTGTAGAAAGATCACGAGAGTGGTGTCAGGAATTCTTCGACAGGTTACCGGGCACAATATAGATAAGGGCAGCGGAATTGGCTGGCATTGACATTTCTTCCGATAAGCCCCGTAAACAGCAGCCGCCCCCGGCTGCCGTCGCCATGTGTCGCCGCTGGGACTGGCTGGCGCATAATGGGGTTCGCGAACAGCTGTGTTGGCCGGCACAATGGACCTGCTTCCTTTGGTCCGCGGCCTGCAGCGTGCAGCTGTGCCACGGCTGCCAACTTCCACGGGCAAGACTGGTATCTATCGGCCAGTCCCTTCCACAAAGGATACCTCTGTGCAGCTTATCTTGGCCCACGGCAAATGGAGTGACGGCGGCTGGAGGAACTCTTCCCATCCGTGTCCACGCGCAGTCTGTCGTTAATATACCAGTCATAAAAAACTGTAACCTATTAAATTTTGAGCGCAGAGGACTCCTCTTTAGATTGTCCGTTACAGTTGGGTTAAGCATTGAGTTCTCTGAACTCTAACGTAGTGAATTGCAACATATACGGAAAATACCGTATTTGGCCTAAATGATACTGCCATTTACGTTTAATTTGAACACTGATAAATTCTACAGTGCATCAATGCAGAAGTGGCGTGCATGCATTGAATTTCACTCTTCGCGATAATGTAATCACGATCCCAAACGTTTCTAGCACGAACATAGTCATTTAAACAATAGACAGCATTGGGGGCTGGCAAGGTCGAAATGTTACATATCAGTATCAAATTACGAAAGTTCATTTGTGGCTTATTGATTACGCGTCATCTATTGGTGTGTTAAATGTGGATATCACGGAGAAACGACCGCAACTTCATTTACTTAACCACATTGCTGTAACTCATATCCAAGTAGATTATTCATTGGGAACAGATAGGTATGGCATGCACAATTCGCATGGATGTGAACAATTAAAGGAACAACGTTTACAGTGTGTTCCATGGTTTTTGGAATCAGCTTGTAGAAAACTGGCTCGTTAAGTTCGACAAGATTCGCGTGTGAAAAGTTTCTTTGGCCGAGGTGATCGGCACATTATATTAAATGATCAATAACGCTACATTTAATTGAAGAATAATCCTCGAAACAGTAGCACGTTTGTAATTTCGTATTTACCGATTTTAGATGCGCCATACTGTAAATGTTTTGGTTATAAAGTGAGGAAATTACTACTTATATCACCTATCTGTTTGTGTGGAATGGAAATCTAGTGTTCCTAACATGAATGTCCAGCAAGCGAGCGTTTCTTTCCCTTAAACAGATCTGACAGTGTGTTCGCGATGTGACTATGAATTACGAGCGCGTAGCTCGCTTCCTACAAGGCGTGTGGCGGCACATATTTCTGTCCTTGGGCTGCGTCAGTGCTATCTAAATGTAGACGAGCTATTCATATCCACCTCAGGCTTGTAAAAAGCCCTGCTTCACCGTACCGCGTCTCTCGGACACTACTGAGTCAGTCTTGACACATTCATGCTCGATTTCCTGGCCCTCCTCTACCTTATCTGCATAAGATGTGGACAGTTGGCTAGGGAAACAGTCTGGATCAGTGGTGGTCAACCTGGGCCCTACCGCTTACTAGTGGGACTTTTTGGTGAGCGATAGGTGGTTGTGCGTTGGGACATTTTCATTAGGTTTTCTTAAACTTCTGACAAAATATTCGGTAAGTAATTATTATATGCTTCAAGTAGTGGCAACTCTGCTTTATATATTGTTTAAAGTAACTTACCTCCCATATGAATAACCACTACTTTTCAACTGGTGGGCAGTTAGAAAATTTTTACTAAAGATTAAAAAAGTGGGCAGTAGCTAAAAAGATTGACACCCCGTCTATATAGAGGCTAAACGTGAACCACTGTATCGAAGAAAAAAATTGTGAAGAGCAAGTAGTAGGCAGAAAACTGTAAAAACTTGGTTATTCATAAATATTGGAAACAGTTCTACCCATTTGTTCACCGTGCCTCAACATGTATGAGGTATGCCATGGTTGTTTTCTTGCTGTTATACGTATTAGTTTTCTGCGAGACGTTATTGGTCGTGAATTTGTTGCCTTCTACCCCTCATCAATACCAACACCAGCACGTTTTTACGTGCATTTCCTCCAAAATTTCAGGACTTATCGATATTGCAGGGTATAAATGTGTGTTAGCATCAAACAGCTGGACGAAATCGTGTAGCGCACTCAAGACGCGTTGCCGTCGTTTGGGTTTGGTGCAGAGGTTGGCAGGCGTGTGCAAGCTGCTGCCGCGGGAAAGTCAGCTGCAGGCACCGGCGAGGCGGACACCTGCGCTGGAAGTCGCCAGTGGAGTTGGCGGGAGCAGCCGATATTTGCCATGAAGACAGCTGGTTCATGATTGCACGATAAAGTAGTCACTTAACTAGATTCTTACAAAACGTGTAGCGACATGTTATACAGGGTGATTCTTATTAACCATTTAAAACGCTCCGAAGCGACGTAGATGACGCTGAAATGACGTTACCTCGCTACCCGGCGGCACTTTAGCTTTGGTGTGAAAGGATGATTGAGCGATACAATACTTGCATTTGAGCAAACGGTCAAACGTCGAACACCTTTTGTGCATGTGATCTGTTGTAAAATGTTACAAAATTGTCCTTGCTCTAATCAAGTAATACCAGTCAGTATTGTCGCTTTTTTCCCCCCTCCAGAGTTTATTTCGCAAAGAAAACATCGGCCATTTACTGGTAACGACGCAATTCTGGAGCTTACTCTTTTACTTGGGTCATAGTACGGTTGATATTGTTGTTGTACTGTGTTTTTCAAACAACGAGCGGAGCGCGCGAACCGGCAAATAAAATGAATCTTGCTTCAATGTAAACACACAATTGTCTAAAGCAGTGAAAGAAATAATGCCGGCCAGACGCAAGATTCGAACCCTGAGCTCCACGCGCTTAAAGTCGACGCGAATATTTGGAATGATAGTTGCGACAGAAAGGCTCAGCCGCTGCACTTGAGGCGACGTACATGTTCAACATTCGTCATCCACTTTAGGGATATTTCCCACATTTACGACCCCGTGTGTCTTAACATTAAATTACTTGGCTCAGCGTCATCTACGTCACTTCGGAGGTTTTTAATCGTTAATGAGGAATCACCATGTATAGAAAACATCGTTCACATTGAGTGCCCTCTTAAATAATTTTACCGATTGCATTACACCGTCCATTCGTGTGTAATTAGGATGAGTAATATTACGGTTTTTAGCAGGATAATACCTCAGATGCTACAGCAAAATGATACACGAATGTTAAACAATATTTTGTCCCGGCGTTGTGAGAAGGCACGACTTCGGGGTTCTCCAGGAAGGATATAGTGTTTTAGTAATAACGATGACGTTAAGGATGTTCCGAGAGCTGTCTCGAAGTTAGTAATTTGCCTTCCTAATTTTTCCATTGTTTTTCCATTTGTTGTTAATTATCTACAGGGTTAGAGCATAGTGTCCAGTTTACAGAAGGGTTGATAGGATTTTCTGTGAGTGCCCATACCGGCCAATGAGATGATTCTATTGCTGAAGCAGAATAATTCATTTTGAATTCCGTACACTTCTCCAGCAACACACCTTGTGCACGAAATTTGCTCATAATGGAATGGGAGGTGGTTGAACCATCAGCTAATAATGTGAAATCATGACGACGAATAAAGTTTCTTCACCAGTGCATTTAAAAAGAACTTTAAAGGGATGCAAATCTTCATTACCACGAGTAAGTTGAATGGTTAGGTTAGATGCAACGATTTAAATATTTGTGAAATGTAATCCCTGAGGAAACGTATCCAAGCAAAATAAAGTCAAGTAATGGCCTTGTAAAGCGCCCTTCCCAACCCCCAACCAAACAAAAATACGGAATAAAATCGTATTTTCAGGGGTTCGACATTTTGGGAAAAATTATGAAACTCAAGAAGTTACTTACTCTGCTGTTTACTTGTGCATTATAGGTAAAACCAGCACATTTGCGAACGTGCTCAGAAGGGACCAAGGACAGGGGAGATGGTCTTTTGCAACGTTGCCACAGCTTAAGCGAAACCAGATGGCTTACGTCGAGCGTTTCGGCCGGCACTGCCATACCGCCGGAGCCGAGACCTGGTACCAGTTCCATTGCAACTATACCTATGCAACGTCCGAACCAAGTTCGGGTGTTGAACCTATTACAGCAGATATTTATGTTGTTTAAATTTAACTATTCTAAAATGTTACGGGTACTGTGAAATCGTAGGATACTTGTCTAACACTGTAAGTCGTCGTGTAACATACCCTCACGCTTCTGTTCTCTGAAAATTCTGATAAAGTACAGTCTTAAGACATTACGTGTAATAGATTTCTGTGTAAGTCAAAAATTCAGCAAGCAATGTTTCTTTCACTCGAACACAAAACTGTGCTCTGAAGTAATACGGAAGGTAAAACGTACGAGTGCTGTATCTTACGTTGAAATTCTCCTAATTTTTTCGAAATTTTTAAGGTTCATTGAAAAGTTAGAAGAAATCAGGACTGTGTAAAATTATGAACGGCTGAGATCTAGATCCGTAGTGATTTACTGTGATATTATATGTCATTTAAGTGCTAATGTCTGGGCGTGAACGTCCAGCAGTGATTATTTCAAACAATTTTAGTAAAAGTCGTGCATTTCTTTGTAAGCATAAACGCTTTGCTAATAATATATAGGGCTACTATAAATGATTTCATTAGTTTCCAGTTCTATATTTCCCAAAGTATTAGTTACAAATTAAACTGATGTAAGAATGGAAACGTAAATTCAGTTTGCATTTGTGCTTATCAGTTGGAGTTAAGATTGCAGCGCCTTGACATAATGGCGAAAAGAGCAAGCAAAGTTTTTGGAATATGTGAGATGTATTGAAGTTGTGGTTGGATGTTTATATAACTGACTGATTCATCTGAGACTTCCATCTTCCAACAAGACGCCCCCCCTCCCCCTCCTTAGTGATGGTCGCTGCCTAAAGTAAGAGCTTCCGCATTGGATTTGTAATGGTGAAGATGTCTGTACTCTTGGTCTCGCAGTTCACCTTACATATAGTTCTGCGGCTTTTTCATTCGGGCTATGTTAAGGGCCGGGTTTTCGTTTCCCGACGTACAAGAACATGATTAGGTCAAAGAACGCATGTTCCATGATTGCCATTGGCAGGATGTTGCTACATAAGATATGGAACGAACTTGACTACCGATACGGACGTGTCGTGACCAGAGGGCATTCGTAGAAAATTTCAAGAGTGCAAAATGCAAACTTGTTGGGGTTACATATTCATGCATCAGTCATATTTGTACATTTAATATTAGGCAAAATGTAGAGCTTCGAAAACAGATGTATCATTTACAGTAACCTTGTATTAATTTGCTATATAAAACTGATACAAAAAAAATCTAATCACGTTTTCATTTCAGTGCTGATACTTGTTAATATGCATCTAAATAGCTATGTTAGGCTTTCCAGATATCTTTCAGCAAGGGCTCATTACTAACATGATGTAAGTAGGTCATTGTAATCGGTATTGTGTGATTGAATAGATAAAGGCATGCCAAGATTGGCACTAAAGTCAAATTATTAAATTCAACGCCTTATTTTTCCATCATTGAAAGACGCTTAGTTGCTGACTTGCAGCTAAGTTTTTACGATCCTGTAAAAGACCAGCTGAGAAGGGAAAACTGTTATATAATTTCGTTTTAACCATGTAGAGTGTCTGTTTTAATTTTTTTCGGAGGGGGGGGGGGGGGGGAGAGACCTCTTCATGAACCAATCTAGATACTTCACGGCAGTGCCGAGGCAAAAGTTGCTTGTTTAAGGATGCGTTGCTGGTGTAGCATCATGGGCTGTTATTTCGGAGATTAAAGGCAGGCCAAGTAAGACAAATTTATAGTTACGCCTGCAGGCAGAGGGCATAACATGAAAGTAGCGTAATTCCATTGCGCGTGCACGTGATGCCTTTGGTCGGCGTCTTGTTAGCTATAACCTCCCTCCCCTCTCCATCCACCACCTCCTCCACATTGATAGCTTTTCTCTCGAGAATGCTCTCCGAAGACTATGCGTGCACAGTCAACCTAGCTCTCGCTTATTTAACAGCATGGAGCTTTTCTGTTGTTTCATTGCTCTGAGACCTTTGATGGTATGTGTTTTTTACTGGAATTCTGAGCCTAAGCGTACAGATAAAAATGTTTTACACCGTAATGTTTCCATTTCTTACTTATTTCTGTAGCCAACGTTGTTTCATCACATATTTGATGGCTTATATTTTACTGTCGAGAAATGCGATTTATGTCTTCGGTTGTGCTTATCAAATATTATTCCAGGGTAGGTCGTTGCATTTGGGCGAAAGGTAAGGCGCAAATTCTAGACCAAGATACAGTGTCGCTGATCGAAGTTATAAAGTGAAGCTCCCGTTAGTGACCTTAGACAGAATGAGGTATGTTTGATATCTACGGACATTAACAAATTCTAAGGAAGTGTTCCACGATCTCAAGTGATGATACGTGCAGAATCCCGCGTATGATTGTAGTCTACATCTCATCTACGTGATTACTCTATTCACAATAAAGTGCATGGCAGAGCGTTCAGTGAACAGTCTTAAAGCTCTCTCTCTACCATTCCACTCTCGAACGGCGCGCGGGAAAAACCACTTAAATTTTTCTGTGCGAGCCCTGATTTCTCTTACTTTACCGTGATGATCATTTCTCCCTTTGTAGGTGGGTGTCAACAGAATGTTTTTGCAATCGGAGGAGAAAACTGGTGATTGAAATTTCACGAGAAGATCCTGTCGCAACGAAAAACACTTTTGTTTTAATGATTGCCACTCCAATTTTCGTATCATGTATGTGGTACTATCTCCCCTATTTCGCGATAATACATAACGAGTCAAGTAAGAGAAGTCTTAAATTATGTACAGTAATAAAGTTAGAGTAATAGAAGTGAAAATTGAAGTGAGACATCGTTAGGAGATAGAAGGTACTGTTAAATTTACTCCCTGTACTGATGTCTAATTTGTATGTCGTAGAGCAGTTAATGTTATAAATTTCGTAGTAAGAATGAAGCTGCAAGAGAAGCTGGTAAAGCTGCTAAGGTTCGCTGACAAGAGTACCATTCAGACCAAACTAAGGATGGTTTAGTACGACTATTGAATGAAATAAGAGATACAGTACTTAGAAATAATTAAAGCATAAAAAGGGTGAAACTATTAGCTGTAGTAGGAAATTCGAGACAGCTGTATGACAGTGAAACGTGCTCTGAGAAAACAGTTAAGAGTGAACTGTAGATAGAAATCAGAAATGTTGATGGAAGTTAAGACATTTAGAGGAAAAGGGAAGAGGCGGAAAGGAGTCGTTAAAAGAACACAATTGGGAGACATGTATTGGTTGGGACAACTATAAATAGTTCTGTCATGAAGGGAGTAACAGAGGTAAACGTGGGACGCATCGTATGCATACTACCGAAAACGTTGGTAAATTCGATATGCAGGCGAAAAAATCCCTCAGTAGTGAGAGAGAGCCTCACGTTAGTCAGAAGAAATATCACGGTTTCTCGTTCCTCTTGATACAAACGCCTAGAAATGTGTTGTACTTCCCTCACGGCTAAATAATCACCCCAAAAATTAAGAAGCAAGGAAATAACCCACTACTGCCTTTTTATTTGTGAGTGCTATAAGTTGCGGCTTTAGCTGTAGATTCTCTCCCTCCCTCCCCGCCATTGAAACAAAGTTTCTTAGCTCGTATCTGGTGCAAATTGTCTCCTGAATACTAGTTTTTCAAATTATCCTCTTAGCCATTGTATGTTTGTGATGCATCACCAGTGTTAAAGGCGAGTATACTTTGAGTAAAAATTACTATTCAAAGTATTATTAGATGTAGTATACAGCTCGTGATGTCGAGCTTTGTTCATAAGCATCTGGTTCCCTGTTTATAAACAGGAGCAGAGGCACAGCAATTTGGGATATTTCATAAATCGTGTTCGCCACGAAACTACTCTAGAAGTCAGAGACTGTTCCGGGTTGATTTCTCGCGAGGCTAGTCCGCATTATTCACGGCCGACTGACCATGCCGACCTAAGCTTAACTGGTAGGGGGCGTGGGCGGTGGAGCGAAAGTTGCTGCAATATCTGGGTCGCAGAAACACTCAGTACGAGCAAAACTGCTTTCTGCTTTCGTTGTGGTACATAGCGCAGACAGTAGCCGTTGCAGTCCATGTAGGCGTACCTTAACGATACTCCGTCCGCAGTAATTTTGAGCGTGTTGGTTCGGCTAGCTTGTTTGGGCACAGTGAGGTAATGTCGTTCTAACTCCCTGCTTAGGGTGCCCAGATTCGATTCGAGCATTGTGTTCAGCGGCGTCTACTTTCCTCATGCTTGCAGGATCAATGACACCGTTATTAGCAACAGCAGTGCAGTGAGAAAAGTTCTCAGTTAGATGACGAAAAATCCCCAAACATAATGAGCAAGGTAGGGATGAGGACGTACCATACAGAAATGGTAGCACAATAGTAGTGCTAAAAACAAGCATTTTAAGCTAGCTGCATATTTGCAAAGTAATTGCAGCCTGCTTATAGTTTAATATTGGGATATTTGGACGAATATAGCAGAGTTTATAGAGTGCCTGTGAAGGTAAACTCAGTAGTCGTTTGCTTGTGGGCGAAAGCAAACAATGGCTTTCGAAAGTCGTTAACCCTACGGATTGTAGAATGCACGTTTTAATTAGTTTGGTGTGCAACGGGATTTAAAGCTGTTAATGTTGGTCAGGATTTTGTGCTTAAGACTTCAGAGCCGACAGTAATGCTTAACGAATAGTTAAGCAGTGGTGCTGAGACATTTAAAGCGGTCGTGCAAATGTGCGTAAATAAGAGCGCAGTGGCAGCCATGGCAACCAGTCCGATGAAATCTTGCAACTTGTACAATCAGTGCTCTTCCTCATGTTGAACTCACCAATAATTACAGTTGTTCAGCAAAGACGTAGATATCTCAAATTGTGAGCAAGGTGAGTATATTTGAGGAGCGCCGGAACAAAACCCGATGTATCCACCTTTGCTGCATTCGCGTGTTAGAGCTATAGGGGGGAGATACGAGAGTAATAAATACATGCTGCCACAAAATAATTTTCAGCACAACGCGACATAGTGTTTTATGGTGTGTTTCTTCGTTTTATAGCTTGTGGAGCCATTTAGAGATAACTATTTGTTACTTTCTATATTAACAGCAAATGCGGATTTATCGGTTTTTGTTCCGGCGCTCCTCATTCATCGTGCAACTCAGAGCAAAGAAAGACATAATGGATCGTAGGCCAAGAATTACACCGGACGAGTACTGCGGAAAGGTTACCAAACTGAGACGCGCCACGAAAAATTTATTTCGCGGAAACTGTCATCGTCATCCACGTAGCGCCGCTCGTACTGAGGATAAGATAGCCTCTGCGCACCATCCGTGCCACACTCCCGATCACGCACTCGCAGACTTTACGTTTTCTTGCATTTGAAACGATGGCTTGACGGGCAATGGCTGAAGGCTGTAGTCAGCTAGTTCAGCTCGCAGACGGAAGAAATTATGTGCAGAAGGTTGAAGCCAGTACAACGTTGCGAGAAAGTGCTTGCAAGTGAAGGACGGTTATACAGAAAAGTAGATTCGTAGGAAATAAAAATCGTCAACAACAAGCTTTTCGTAACGAAAATATTTTGTTTGGAAAGTCATTACTTTTCGAATGCTTAGATAATTACTAAAGATGGTTTGCCGCCCAAAAAAGTGCATGTAAATTGGCCCTTTCATAGAGTGAGTGTGTGTTCCTCTTCGGACCGTCGCGTCTCTGAATGCAGACTGCATACGAATAATGTATCATGTGTTACGAAGAGATGCGGTGGTTTCGGAAGAGTTCCACTTTTAACTCAGGGCACGGTTACGTCTGTAGCTTTCGGCCGTGTTGTGATAAAAGAGATGATTGAGCGATGAGGCATCTTTTCAGTGTGTAGTGGCTAATGGTGTTGGCGCCGTGCGTAATGATGTAATATTGAGACCCACAAAATGAAATCCCCTACCCAGTTTTACAGTTCAGCTTTACGGTTTTTATCGAATGAAAGGTACCTGAAGAAGCATCGTTTGAGATAGGAACTCTGGTTTCTGACGTACTGATAACAGGCGTGTCTTGTAAGGCTACTTTGATACTTAACAAAGCGGTAGATACCTTATAGCCTGTAAAACGTTGCTGTTCATCGCACATAATGTTATCCACAGTTGGTTTGTGGAACCGCGAACTTGGAAGAGTCACACCTTAGAAATGGACTTCCAGATAAAGAACTATAGTGTACTTCTGTCCCTTTCATGACGTGGCGGTCAATAAATGACTACTACAGAGTAATTTGCGTCTTGCTGTATCCAGATGGGACATTGTCACTGTAGTCGTCCCCGTATAGCTTGTACCCGCAGGAGCAATGTTAACAATTGTCTGCACTGCAATTTTTTGTGTTACTAATAATTTATGTGCCCAAATGAACACTCTATTAAGTTTGCAAGAAAATCTTCATCCGGTCTTCAGCTACTGAGTCTTTACATCTTGGTAACGTCGAAGAACACTCAGATTTTTGTACACCTCTTCCTGCACAGTTTCTAACGGAAATGTTCCACTGTCTTGCGCATTGGCCACGCTTTCCAGAGCTACTCTCTCGCGGCTTCACGTTTCTTGCCCATTGTTTTTTTTCTGCCTTGGGTATGTGGTCAATTCGTCGCTTGTTTTGTAAAGGTTTATCCAAGAGGCAGAACATTTCTTTCTGTTTCCTTTTTTTCAGTGCTAGTTTTGTGGTTTGTAAACCGCATATGCGAAAGTTCAGGTTTAGGCCAGTCCAACTATTTACGTATGAAGAATCTGGCAACTCTTTATGAAATACTGCACAAGTATCTTGTTATAGATCTATTCAGTTTTGAAACTTAATGTTGGTTAAACTTAGTATTGATATCTTAAAAAATGCAGATCGCAAGAAGCGTGTCCTGTGAAAATAAAATGATTATTGTGCTCTATGAATTAAGTACAGACAACTGCGCCAACAAAGAAAACTTTGAAAACCTAACTTGCAAGATGCTGCATTGTGATTAGCTGTTTAAATATTACCGAACTGCCCAAAAATAATTTTGTGGCCACTTCATGTCTGCGGGCATTCAAAGGGTGCAGGGAATGAAAGAAAAGTTTTTTCTCGGCATGATAGATTGTGAACTTCCAGATTATGTTTTTTTCCGTTTTATGCACAACATGTCGACGACCGACCCCATTGTTCTGCTTCACCTGCTGAGAGTTACGCTGTTAAATTTGTACTACATGCTTATGCAGCAACCAGTCAAGAGGGCATCTAGGCAGAAAGTACATGCATTAGCACAACTGGTATTAACTGAAGAAGAAGAAGACGACGACGACGACGACTAGATCGGCCGTTGAAATGCTGTATATAAAACGTTGGTTCCACTCCATTTTTGGGTGTCAGTTGCAGCAACCGGCTATGAATATTTTTAAATTTAGTCTCGATTATAAAATATTTTGCAACACTGTTTCATTAAATATTGTTTATAAAATGGAAACACCAAGCTGAATACCCGGACGTACACAATCACAGAACATTTTACTGTGAAATCAAAAAATTGTACTTTAGTCGAAGATGCATATCTTTACATATGGCATCCACCCCGCTTGGATTCTTCTTGGCGAGCTGTTCCAACGTGGTAGAGACGTCTGTCGCACTGATCTAAGACAGCCGTCTAGTTATTGTCCAGTTGTTACGGAGGGTTCCTGCGACGATGCAGTGCACGTTTTAACTACGTGTATTCTCATTCATTGTTAATGAATCGAACCAAGAGTTGATTGTATTTGGGACATCCTTGCACATGGAAATGAATGTCTTCCGTAAACGAACAAAATTGGCATACATAAACGTAAATTCGGCAGTACATCAGGGGAGTTTACGGTTTACAATGTATACATAAAATGTATATTAATGATCTAGTGGATAACGTCAGGAGCTCTGAGGGGCAACATTCGCGGACGATGCTGTTATCTATGCAAGGTCGCTCACCACAAGACAGAAATGAAGTACAGGAAGATCTGCACGGGGCTGTAGATTGCGGCAGGGACTGTCCTTTGACATCTTAACGTAAACGATGTAACGTATTGGACATAAAGAAGCGAAGAGGTCCACCATTTTCCGGTTACGTAATTGGCAACAAATCACTGAACTATAAAGTATCGTAAAATTCCTAGGCGTAACAATGTTTAGCGAGCTAAGGTGGAATGACCACATAAACAAATAGGAAAAACACAGTACCAGGCAGATTCTTCGGCCAAGTCTTAGATGAGTTATCCACGTAAGAAGTGGCTTACAAAACACCATTCGACCGATTCTTGTTTATCGTTCATCGTTCTGAGAATCTTACCGTGTTCGACCAAAATGGCATGATCATTGGCTTTCGGGCCAAGGGTGGAAGCATGTCCGAAAAGACTGTTAGTAAACTGTTCGCGTGCCATTGTGGGTAAAGTATACCGTACATGACAAAATGGCGCTATCCAAAACAGGCGTAATGGCACCGTGGACCACGGACCATAGATCGAAGGATAGATGGTGGCTGCGTAGATGTGTACAGGCGACTAGACATCAAACAGTTAATCAACAGACCGCCCAGATGAACCAAGGGGCTACCAACAGTGTGTCCTCTACCACCTTAGAAAGTTGTTACGTATGGACCTCTGCAGCAGGCTTTTGGTTCATGCGCCCATGCTGACTGCTGTTTTCAATTCGTTTTTCCTCTGTACGCTGGCAACTACCAGCAGGCCACTGCAAGGTGTTGCACAGCTTGTAGTATACGTGCGTGGTTCGAAGAGCACTAGGATGAATTTACTACTCCTCTGGCCATCAATTCCCCCCCACCCCCCACCCCCCGCGATATAAATCCAATCGAGGATTTGTGGGACCACCTCGATCGGGCAGTTTGCGCCATGGAGCCTCGACCAAGAGACCAAGCGCAGCTGGCCACGTTACTGTAGGTTCTTTCCAGAACGCATCCTGTACCTTCGCATTGCAAAAGTTGGTTATTCAGGCTTTTGACAGGTGGTCACATTAATTTGACTGGACTGTGTAGAACAAAGATTCAACGAAGAGCGCCGCGTCTTGTTACGGGATCGTTCAGACGACGTTATGTAGATATTAAATACAATCCCGTGGCTGTCGCTATAAGAGGGGCGTTTTGCACGATGAGATTTGCTTACAGGAAATAGGGAGAAATTAGTGTGAAAGAGAACTACGTTTGGTCTCACACCGTTAAGTGGCTTGTGATTTGTAGAACCCGTATTTTACGAAGTGCGCACAGTATGCTAGTGCATTATTCCCCTCAAAGATAAATCTATCGCCGAAATGTCAACTATAGTATTGGAAGTTAAAGGAGAGAATTTGGTCTCCTCCCAGTTGATGAATCGATGAACTGCATGCCTCAGACAGGCATTAGTACCTCGCCGCCGCCACAGTCACCTTAGACGATCATACGGCGAAGAGAACCCGACGACATTGATACTGATCTAGGTAGACTGAATGAACAGTGCACACAAACTAAATTGTCCCCTTCGGATATCACACACAGCTGACTGTATTGAGCTGCGAAGAAAGTGCACGTTCACGTTCACCTCCAAGCTCAAACTATGAAACACATGAGGATGGTGTGACTGTTTTTGAGCAGCGTACACATGGAATAATAATAGAATAATAATAATTCCATGGTATCTGTTACATGGAGATTTCTGCAGCAAATTCTAAATATGAAAGAACTAGCGGATATATTAAAATATTTTGTTAGTAGTAGCCACACAGGTTCCAGCGATCTCTTTGCTTGGAGTATTACCAGAAGTCATCGGCAATCAGCTGAGGGACATTGAATGTTATGTGATCTGTATAGTGCTAAGTCGTTGCTAATTGACAAATTTGCTTGTTGGGAGTGAACTGTTTGTCATACCGTAAGCTGTTAAGTACGAAATCAGACGTCACAGCTCACGTTAGTTGTTCAGTATAAGTGCTGAAATGAACTCACCAAAAACATTGGTCGTAGATATCTAGAGCTGTGTCAACGTCAAACGTAATATTGAGAGATCAAGTTGTTATCGACGAAGGGGTATCTGTCGTTTGCTTACTGCCTAACTATGAAGTAGTTGCCATGATAGCATGTTAAAGCATTGCTTGCCGACGCAACGCATTTGTTGGAGGAGGCGTGCCTGGGCGCAAGTGAGTAACGTGGGGCTACAGCGCGTGTGTATTGATCTCGTTCTCAGCGGGACTCGTGCCAGCAAAAATAGGCGCCGTGCGTCCTGAACAGTCAGCTGTTTGGTTCATTTTTCTCGAAGCCTAAAGCCGTGAGTCATGCAGCATGCAAAAATGGGTTTTTAGTTACAGCAGCGTTTCGATCTAAGGCCGAAAATCTTCGCAATGGAAGTAATTTACCGTAGTTGCTGAAACCTAACGCTTTGTGTGTGTGTGTGTGTGTGTGTGTGTGTGTGTGTGTGTGTGTGTGTAGGGGGGGGGATGAAGAAGCAGATATTATAATTATTCTGAAAGTAGAACTGTGCAGTGTAGTTTCTGAACTCATCTGTTAATCGCTGTAATAGTTCAGGTAGTCTCGCGTAAATAACCTTTTTACCGTTGTCTGTAACAAGCCAGTGTTTCGTTTATCCCACTCAGAGAGAAAACAAATTGTGTGACACTGCTTTCATGTGGTAGTCTTCTGTATAAATACCACTTATTTTCACATTGAGGTAACTACTAGCTTTCCAGTAGTCATCTTGTTAGAAAAGGCCAGCAAAGAATATTGTAGTGAAATGCTGTAATGCCTTAAATACTGGAAATAGACATTGCACGAACGTAAATGGCTATGACAAATACAGATCAAATAGTTAAATTGAGTTCGTTTTGGGGGCGTAAAATAGAAAATTCGATAACTGCTCGGAGATCCTATTTCACCTTACTTTTATTCAACGGCCACAACCTGACTCCATAAACAACGAACACTGATTAATCATAGTAATGTTTTTGTACTGTAACAAACATCACGTGAGGGTTATTGCACATATCCATCTTTACTGCCATTGTAAGCATTACTATCTCCGTAGAGTCGAGAGTTAACTGTGTGACAATTATCTACGATTACAGACTTGCTTCGTCACCTCGTAAACAATCGTCGTATAGCTGATCAGTTTCAAGCAACTATGGCATTACATGTACTTCTAATTTTGTTTTTCATACGTATTTCACTGAAGTGATTCGTCAGTATCTCTTATGAACTACACAAGCAATCGCATGCGCAGATTTAGGTACAGCCGTAATAAAATAGGCTAGCCTAAAAGAATTGAAATTCTGATATCAACGCTAAGTGATACAGTAGAAATAATTTTTTTAGAAAAAAATCTTGCCGCAGAAATGTCATACTACCACCACTCAGATGGCTGAAGGAAAGATTTCTTGTTAGAGGCTCTTTGCGCGACGTTGCTTCTCTGTGCGTAAGACAACTATCGGTTGCGGTGGACATATTAACTTACAGGCTGTCATTATATGTAGGTATCAGACGACGTTCAGTTGTGTGAAAATAATTGGTGGCGCTATGTTGAAAATTATTTAGATATATTAATGCGTACTCGAAATGAACTGCAGTGTATAAGCAGATAAGTAACGGCTAGCAATTACGGTAGTTTGCACGGGTGCAGAGCCTAATGGGTGTCGTCCGTGCTGTGGCGCAATACGTTGTAAGGTTGTGATCCGCGGCGAGTAACGAAATTGCGTCATGAGTGGTGACGTCTTCCGTTTCCCTGCAACTGGGACGCAAGTTTCCGTTTAATAAATGATCTTTCGTTCTTTATAGTGTAATATCACCTGGAAACATGAAACAGAATTACAGCCTGCGAAATTAGATTCAGATCAACGTATTTCTGCAATCCCTGTGCTCACCGGTTCATTAAGATGTATTTGATAACTGCGTGCTGATACGTTAGATATCTTGCGTATTAGTCAAAATTTTTCCGAAATGCTCTTAGCAATCGGCGACGATGTCTGCTGCTGTTCATGGAAACACGGGATATCAGTGAGTACTGTATACGGAATAATTTAAAGCCACTTTCTTACCGGGGAAAAGGGAAAAAGTTTTCGCATTATACGGTCGCTGTCACGTTCCTCGTTTGAAACGATACTCATAGTAAAACCGGTGTTAATCGACAAACGAGACGGTGAAAGACTGTAAAAGCTACTTAATAAGGATTTGTTTAGTACGTGTTGCGAAGCATACATGCTAAAAGGAGCTTTGACACTTTGTTACAAAAGTGCTAGAACTCGTGCCACCGCACAACGTAATAACATATGAAAAATTGTGGCAGAGTTGGGTTTGTGCGCGAAAATTACTTGCAAGGTTACGCTACGGATATTATTAGCTATAAGTTTGAGTCTCCGATGTACGCAATTCGTTGTCGCCGATAACTGACTGGTCGGTAATCGTAGGATCAGGCCGTGGTGCCGATACGGAACGGTGTATCGTATTAAGCGATAAAGCTGCGCCGGCAGCGGGATCGTTGTCGGGTAAGCGGAGCACGCAGGCAGGCAGCAGGCTGCGTGGCCAGCGGCGTGGCGGGGGAGATGTTCAGACACAGAAACGTCAATAGTGGTGCAGCGCAGTTGCCAGATTCTTCTCAGGTGCCGGCGGCTCGCCGCTACCCTCACGGGGTGCTGTTCGCCTCCAGGCTGCACCCAGCCGCCATCTGTTGGCCCTTCCTGGCCTCGCTGTGCCAGCAGCGCCACCAGAAGCGTGCGCAGCGTCTCGGATCGTCCTAACACGGCCCGGTAAAAAGATAAACTGGACATAAATTGTATCAATTTTGCTACCAGTCGCACATTGTTTTAATATGACAACTCGTCATGTTTAGAGAGATAAGGACATTTTACAGAACAATAAAGTTTATTTAAAATCAGAACTTAAAACTCACCATACTGTCTGGTGGATCCTTCGTAACGGGACAACGTGTTGTTTCCTTGCACTCGTCAGTGCCTTGTTGGAGCTTGTGCACGATCTAGTGAAATTGGTTAGCGTAGATTAGACTAAAAACGTTTACCTTCTTTCACAAGCTATGCTAGGCTATGCCTATGCCTATGGCTAGGCATAAATACTGGACCAGGTCCACTCGAGGAGCAGTCTCGGGTCGCACCTGATGGTCACGAGCTACGTGACCGAAATATCGTGCAAGTACGACGCTGATATCCGGCAGAACACCCGACAACCCAAGATGTCATCAGATAAACGCACTGTTAACCGACCTACCAGAATAACCTAACGGCTGCTGTTCAATATTGGACGAAGCTCCCTCTTTTTAAAAAATACATACCTTTTTAATGATTGTAAAAATTAATACACAAATAGCTCAAAATTCATCCCAGAAATTGTCGAACATAATAGACCAGTAATATTATGCTAACAGTGATTTATATATCCCCACATTTGTATAAGGTATAGAGAGCAGTTGTTAGAGAACGTCGTTGTTGGTAACAGCCTACGTTTGCTACGATCTTAGTGTTAGGATTGGGATACACATGATAGTTTTTTGACAGTTTGTTACTCAAGGGTAGTACTCGCAAAATTGTTTACGCTAGGAGCGAATTTTCGGTGATTGTTACTGTCTGATACTGCTCTGTGGATACATCTGCGAGTCTTCAGAGAGCAGATGTAAGGAGCGTTTATACATAGCTGGGTGAGTGTCCTGAGAGATCAGTCAGCGTCGGGCTGTTTGCTGCACTATTAATACTTTTAGTGGGGAAAAAAATAATAAACGCCATCGTGTTCGCGTTGGATAAGAGAGTGGATTAGGCAGCGGGACGGATTTGGAGCATGCGAGAATCTCTTGTATAGCATGAGATTGCAAGTACGTGACAGTATCGAAATGTGAAGAGTATGACAACGATGGAGATGGAAGACACAATTAGATCCAAAATTACCAATGTAGATACTGTTAAGCGAAAATCCACTACTTTTGAAGACAGGCTGCATGTGACACTATTTCTAACATCACCTACGTTTATTCTCTTCAGTATTTGGTAAAGTAACAAGATGCTATGAAGTTTCGGAACTGCAGCCTGATAATATATGTTGCCTCGATATTTCGGCTGACAACTATTGAGCCATCTGCAGGGGAGTGTTTTGCACTGGACAGTGCTACTTCAAATCGCTACCTTCATACTAGAAGTTGGCGCAGACACACATGCGCAAAGCTACCCGCTTACATGAGTGATTTCTGTGGAGTTTCGTGCCCTTTTTCGTGCCCGCTTCGAATAATGCTCCATCTATGACACGTAGGCGGATGCGTAATGTAATGCTACGTACGCCACTGTCCAAATGCGCACTCAGCGGAGTTAAAATTCAGATGTCAGAATTAATAAAATTGTCGCTAGATGTGTAACTGGTCATTAAACTTTTTTTTCGAATATTGTAAAGAAATCACAGGCTCATACGCCTTACCCAGTTGAAAACCGCCATAAAGATTAATAAGATTTTCCGCTACGCGTATTTCCATGGATTCCTTAATAATTAAATCTCAGAAGGATGTCGTCGAAGCAATGATTTCCATGGAAGAATAATTCTTGGGATGCCTGTGGAGATGGTTCTTGGCTGTGGCTGACTCACTGGGCTGCGAAAAGCGAATGTGGCGACAATGTTCAAAGCATGAAGCATGTTTCACACACTGCCCACGTTGACTAACCAACGTAAGATCTCGTGGGTGGTAAACTTTCTTCTTCCTGAGACATGTGCCGATCTGATGGGGATAAGATCCATTATCTTTGAACACTGCTGGTAGGTGTTCCAGCGTCTTTGCAAGGCTCTCTCCACCAGCCACAACTTGTGCCCGGTACACCAACGTTCGAAGGATGCCAATAGTTTCTGATGGGTGGTGGAAGCTAGACGCCTGCAGATACAGTTCTGCGTGTGTGGGCTTGAGGTAAACGGAATGCCTCAGTGATCGATCCACTTGCCGAATGACCAAAACGTCCAGAAATGGCAGACAGCCGCCCTTCTCCTGTACCATCGTAAATTGGCTCGGCAGACGATTTGTGGACAATACTTCCATAGTGTGGCCCCACGGTAAAGGAAAACTGTCACGCTTTTTGCAGTACCTGGCTTCTATCCACGAGAATATCCACTTTACGATGTTCTTAAGGTCGGGAAAATTTAAAGAACCACAAAAATTACGATGAAATATTACTCCTATCTCATCTTGATATGCATAGACGTTCAAAAACCAAACAGGCCGTGTGTCTGATAAATGAAGCATTTCCGGATGTACGTGTTTAACGTTTTTACTTGTATTGACTTCAGGAACCACTCGTAAATTTCTGAAGGTCTCTTAAACACCCAATATATTAATAAAGCCAATAAATATATTGGCATACAAAATTATTGATACAGCTGTGTTACGCTACTTGAAGTTAAATGGCAATTTTCAGAGTTCGACGACGATTGTTATCGTACATAACTGCACTTCTTACTCTGCCAGTTAATCTCTTGTAAAACAACTATGCAGATTCCTTGATTTGTGGTAAATTTCTTTCATGGAGTTGCCAGTAGCCATTTCAGCTGACATACTACTGACATTCCTGCAGTCCTGTAATTATACATTCCATAACGCTGGCTTTCCTCATAGACTAATTAAATGGACAACTACGTCTTGAGTCACCTCCTGCCAGCTTTTCTCATAGCTGTTTTTTCTGCCGACACATCGCTGTCATTTACTCGCAGTGCGTATCTCCTGTGACAGTCGTCTACACTGTCCCGACAATGCCGGTACACGTTTATAGATGAGCTTGTTGCAGCGTTGACGGTGCGTAGTACTTTAGCGTGCTAATCTTTGATTTGCTTCCTTGTTAACGTGGGATCGAATCTCCTCAGGGACTTTCTTAATTTTCGTTTCTTAATTCTTCATAACATGCCTGTGACGCTTTTATGTTGTTTGCAGCGTAACATTAACTCCAGAACTAAAGTGTCGTGGGCTTTTTTATATTGTGTGCTAGAGTATGACAAAATGTATAACAAAGATGTGGTAGTGCGCAAACTATGAAATACAGCACAAATCTGGGATGCAGTACGGCTGCTCACCAGTCTGAGTAAGCTCACACCCAAACTTACAGATGTCTGACACTCAGATCGGTATCAAACGTTGTATGGCGATAAAGTATCAACATCTACTCCGATTTAGGTCGTACTGTATGTTGTTCAGCAGAACGGGCGTAAACTTTAACACCAGAACTACGGAACACATGCAAAACATAGCTGTGAGTGACACACGTTGCTTCCGTGGGGAAGTTCGTAGAGCGGTCTGCCCTCGTGCCAAGGGTCTCGGTTTCAAACACAAATGACAATTTTTTTAATGTATTATGCGTGAATGGGACGACGTCTTTGACATGTAAAAGGGCTGTCCGGAGTTCACAGCAATGTTCTTTTGGCAGTACGCTTTTGGTTCGTTTCTTTGAAAGTAGTGAATCTGTACAGTACATTTGTAGTTACACAGAATATGCAAGCATAGCAGAAAAATAAAAAATTGTCATACGTGCGGAAGTGATTTATTTTTATTTTATTATTAACTCCTTATGTGGAGCATAGGGCTGCAAAAAAGATCACCATCTTTTTCTGTCTTCCGCAAGTATTTTCACTTCTTCTCATCCTATTCATTGCTGTTGACCTTCTGCTTCAAGTGATCGTCTCCGTCATTTTGGGCATGCCTCGCCTCCGTCGTCCCTGCGGTATCCAGTAGAGTGCTTCGCAATATGTTAATTTGGCCTCCTAAGTGTGTCTTAACCATCTCCACTTACTGCTCCTTATTTGCAGCTCAATTGGCTTCTGGACAGATCTTTCCTAGATTGTCATTAGAGATAACATTTGGCCACTTTATCCCCAGGCTGTTCCTCAGACGTCTGTTGTTGAATGTCTGCAGCTTATGGATTAGCTACATCCATATAGAAGCACAGACTTTAAATTACTTTAAAATATCCGCAGTTTGGTCCTCAGTGTTATTTCCTTCGATCTCCAGATAGAGCGGAGAGTTTAAAAGCGCCCTTGGCTTTGTTGATGCAGCTGTTAATGACCTCAGTTGCACTACCATGTGGTGTAATCGTTCCTTCAAGGTAGCCAAAACTTATCCACCTTGACTCCAAAGCTTAAACTTTGCGGTGTTATCATTTGCCCTGTCTCTTGTTTTTTGGGCACTGATTTTCAAACCGACTTTCTTAGCTGCAGGTTCCATATCTTCTACTTTCTCTTTCATGTTGTTGAGGCTGTGAGGTAAAGGCAAAGTTCATCTGCACAATCTAGGTCTTCTAGATGTGTTCCATTGCTCCATTTTATTCCTCTCACTTTATCCATTGCTTGCGCCATTACAAACTTCCGTACTTGGTGTGAGCATAGCTTCAGTGCTATTGGATCTGACAGCAGACCTTGATGTTGAACCTAGCGCGTGTAGTTTTCATACATGCACTTGACTAGACCTTTTTTTGGGGAGGGGGGGAAATTCCAAAAGTTTGCAGCGAGCTCCGTATTTATACGAATTTTCAGCTGCTATTCTCAAGGTGTTATCTGGTCAATGCAAGAGTGACCTTGCCTGAATCCTGTTTGTTCTTTTGTTTTCTTGTCTACATATGCTTTTCTCATAATTAGGATTAATCGCGAGATCATCTTGATTGGAATTGACAGCAGGCTGATGGCTCTCCAATTGTCACAAACCGTTAGGTCTTTCTTTAGTAGCTTGATGAACAAAGATCTGTTCCAATCGTTAGGTATTTTTTCATTCATCCATATGGTTGTCAGAACTGGATGTAAATTTTCTTTTATAGGGGGATCTGCTTAAAGTAACTCTGGACTGATGTCCAGGCCCAGAGCTTTTCCATGTCTTATATGTTGGACTGCTTTAGCGATTTCTTCTTTGGATGACGATTCTACGTTTATTGACATATGTTGTGGAAGTCCTTCCCCATCCATGTTGAGTTCTTACATTGTTATGTAGTTTCACGGTTCAGAACGTTCTCAAAATGTTGATTATACCTCTGCACTTGCTGTTCTTGATTTGTGAGTAGTTTTCCTTGCTTGTTCTTGATTGGCATATCACCCTGAAATTTGAGTCTTGTCTTGTTGTCGCTTCTGTAAGGTGCTGCCTCCGCCTTGGCTGCGAGATTACTGAAGAAGTTTCTCTTATCCTTTCTGAAACTCCTCACCATCCTATTCAATATGCAGAGCTCTTGTTGGCTTTCTTCTTTTACTTCTCTTGTCTGCGCGCAGTTTAGCTTGACTTTTGCCTTCGTTCTCCGCTGTATTACATCCCAAGTATAGTCAGAGATCCAGTCTTGTCTGCCACGGTCCTTTGTTTCAAGAATTTTTTCAGCAGTCGGTGCGTAGGTAGTTTTCACTGCATCCCATTGATCCTCAGTCTTTCTTTTCGATTCCGCTGCTAAGCACTGCAAAACGTTTTCTCAGTTGGATCGAGGACTCCTCTCGGACTTTTGTATTGTCCAACTTCCGAAAATTAAACTTAATCCTCTTCTGCCTGCAATGTCTCTTGTGTGCAGTCATTTTTAGGCGAACTGTTCCTATAATAAGGTGGTGGGTGCCGCCGACATTTGCTCCTTCTCTTTCCCACATCTGAGAGTGATTTTCGCCCGGTCCTGCTAATTGCAAAGTGGTTTGTCTGGTTCTCTGTTCTGCCGTCTGGTGAAATCCACGTCACTTTGTGACACCGTTTATTGGGGGGGGGGGGGGGGGGGTGAATGGACCCTCCAATAATCAGGTTAAACATGCCGCACAATTCTGACACGTTCTCCATTGTCATTTCGGGTGACCAACGCATGTTGCCCGATAATCTGATCTATCCCATGGTTGTGCTTCCCAATTTTTTCATTAGTCATCCATCGGCAGGAGGATACCTAGTTTTAGAGACTTTTGCAGTGTTTCTTGGAGTTAGCTATAAAACTTCTTTCTCTTCAGCCTCCGACACTTGCGTTGGTGCGTAACATTGTACAATAGCCACTGGTCTTATCCTTGTTGCAAAGCGAGCGATTGGGATTATCTCTGTAATTGGGTGCTACCCTATCAAAGACTGCTTTGATGATGTCTGGTCTAGTATTAATGCTACTCCTTCATCGTGGGTTTCATTCTTCCCTCCAGAATAGAGGAGGATATGCCCTTCCTTTCTTTCTCTAAATCCACGTACTCTTGCTTCTTCTGCTTCACTTAATCCAAAAATTTGATTTTTATCGTTCCATTTCTTGTACTACCATTTGTTTACCTGATGCCACATTGTTCTCACATTCCAGAACCCGATCCGTGTCACATCATTGCCGAGGTTGCCATCTTTAATCCGTCAGATTGTTGGTTTTCTGTGTTGCAGTTTCTGTGATATGCTGGTTTCAGATTCACGAACCATACGCTATAGCTCGATGGGAGGGCTGCCCTTTGTCTGCAATGAGCTCACAGGAGTTATCTGTCGGGGTTCTCTCCTGACATTCCTCTCTGTGCAAGGCAGCAGCTACTGGTTTTGGTCTTACCTGGGTATTTTATTTCCCCGGTAGCCACCATATCTGGTGAACGTTTCTCTATCCACCAGCTGGGGAGCCCCCCGAAGGGGGACCAGTAACCCCTCAAGGGAAGTAATAGTATTGATAATGAATGATAAACAAAATATCAACGAGTATATAACGTCCAGCTAATGAAGCTTAAGCAGACTGCCAAAAGAACATTGCTACAAGCTCCGAAAAGTCCTTTTTACATGTCACGAAAATGGCCTCCCGTAAATGTTTGACGCGTAAACACTTAAAAGAAATTGTCGTCAGTGGGATTTTAACACAGGATTTTTTCTTTTTTTGTACGAAGACCGAACGTTCTACAATCTCTCACGCGAGTTCAATACACACACAGACACGCTTTCCCTGTGCTTCGTAGCTCTCGTGATACTGTAATTGCCGTTTACGCATGATCTACTGGACGACAGCACACAGCACGAAGTAAATCGGTGTTTTGGTTCATATTCGATCGAAATATTCGCACAACGTTTGGTACCGATCTGAGTGTCTGACATCTGGAGGTTTGGGTGTCAACTCTGCCGACAGTGCCTGTACAGTATTTCTGTCCTGAGAGCCTCGGCCAGCAGCTCTAGAGGTGGTTGCTGTCTACACTAGGTATCTAAAGCGTGACTACCGGAGATCTTAAGCCAATCCCGGACACTACTGGCGAGCTGACAGCCCACGCTGTTTACATTACACATTTACTCGGAAAAGCTGAGTGAAATACTGACGTGCATATCTGGCTTTACGTTGTGTCCAGTTGCTTACGAAGACAGTTTGTCACAAGGCTGCTGGTTGCTCAGGCATTGGAAGCCAGGCACGTAAGTAGGGTGGTTATCAGTCTGCGGCCCACAACTGGGTTCCATTGTTGTGCGGTGTCGCAGCCTGATAGAGTTAATCGGAACAACGCTCCAGAGGTAGCGGTGCCATCTGTGGGACGTGTGCAGCAACAGCAGCGCGTGCGGGCTTCGTGCGGTGCGTGCGCAGCAGCAATCGTGTCAGAGGTCCTGCGGTTTTAGCAGTGCGTGCCATCGCCTGAGATCGTCTAATTGTGCTTGCGGTAACCTACTCGACAGTGTCGTATTAATATAGATCATGATGTAGTCCCACTACAAGACTACGAATTTCGATAAAGCAAAAAACATGAATGATTTTAACCGAGCAAACCGTATTCCAGAGAAATGTGCCCTGTACTTCCTGGTGTACGCATTTTGGTAATGTAGTCGAATTTTGAGTTAATTGACTTCTGCTGTCAGGATTTTGCGCCATAAATCAAAGCCTTATCAACACTCTTAAAGAAAATTAACGTCAATGTAAATAGTTCAGACGCATTTATATAGTATATTACTAATCTCTTCCTGATGGTGTAATGCAACAACTAGTAGATTACCTATTTTGGAAGTCGAAACCTTTCAATTTTAAGCTTCAGGTGCTTAAACGATCGTAAATACGTAAATATTCATATATCTTCAAAGGTATGTCGACGATTGTTATTGTACGTCAACAAACTGTATTAAAATGTTGTTCCCTCCGTACATGTTAATGCTCAATTGCACGCAAAAACTTTCCTCATTGTTACCATCTTACGCTCCAGGACAGAACGTCTTTATTATCAGACATCACGACAGGTTATGTATTACGCAATGTGCCTAATATTTCAGCGCTACGGTGGGTTCCTTTATAGGCAAATGGCTTTAACATGGTGACAATCTCTTGTTTGTTTTCGAGAAACTGTTTCTCGCATTTAATACTGTACGTTTATACTGTAATTTCCTTCGAATCACCTTTGTGTTCCAAGAATGAAGTGCCACTCTGCAACGGAGTGTGCGCTGATTCGAAACTGCATGACGGGGCGGGAGTCGAACCAAGAACCTTGCCTTTCGTGGGCAAATGCTGGACAGACAGTTATCTGTGCAGGACCATCGTGGGTTTAGAGAAAATTATATTCGGGTATTAAAACACATTTCTGAATTATTGGTGGTGGTGGTGGTGGTGGTGGTGGTGGTGGTGGTGGTGGTGGTGGTCTTACAGATGTCACATAGGAAAGGAATGAACAGGAACTGCAGAATCATAAATTTTATTCTGACTTAACTGGCAGATGCTGCCTATGGCTGTGCTGCCAGGCATGTTGCTGGTTTCGACTGGGTTCACCTTAGGTGCCGCCATATAGAATGTCTGTGTTTGTCTTCTGACTGATGTGGTCAGGTGATATTAGCTGTTTACTGCCTGGATATTAAGTATTTACAATTACCTAGAAAGGTCTGCCAAAGGATACATTAGTGACAAAGATCCGTTCTAATAATTTTAGTATGAATTTCCAGTGCTTCGTCTAAATTTTAGTGTCTCTAAATTGATTTTTATGACGTTTCGCCAGCACGAATGGCTGGCATTGTCAAAGCTTCACTCTCCATTGCCGGTGTTGAAGCTTTGACAATGCCAGCCACTCGTGCTAGCGAAACGTCAGAAAAATCATTAGATGAACGTCGGCCGAAGAACCCGAGACAGAAGCCAATAGGCAGTTTGTTAACAAGTGGCCACGAAAGCCTTAACAATTTTGTAATACAGGGTGTGCCAGGAGGAATTGTCAAAATTTAGTGGTACTACGGGAACGATCATTTGAAGCAAACAGTGCTCATAGCTCGTAAGGTATATGGTACATTTTAGAACCCATGTTTTGTACTTCCCCCTTAGAATGATCGTTCGTATCATATCATGAATATTGACCATACCTCCAGGGACACCCTATACATTCATAAAAAGGAAGACACCGCTTTATTCAGTTTCCAAAATTGAATTTTCAACTACACTGTTAATATTCCAGTACTGTTTCAGTATAATGGCCACATTATACAGTTCATTCTGTGTATCTCATATTTGCTTTTCAACTTAGGTAGTGTGTGTTCGGAGGTAAATTTTAGAGTAGACTAAGAGTAATATCCCTAACAATAGTAATGCATAACTGCGTTTCAAAGCACCAACTGAACACTTTCGGCTTTTGCGGAGGACAATATGATCACTATTTCTGTATAAGTAGTATGCCTAGAGTAATAGTCACAAGATTTACATGAAAGTACATTTTGCAAGAGGTTTGCTTTCTGTATTTCAAAACCGCCAGTAATTCTTCGTTGCTTATCGTTGAAAAAGAAAGGTATTGTTGTGGAAGGCGAGATGTAAAAATTAATTCCATCCATAATTAATAAAACTGAAGACGATCTCTTTTAATTAGAGGTGTACGAAGTTTGACAAGAGCAGTGACACTTAACGCCACATGGAGATGCTATTAAACACGATTGTATTGCATCATTGAAAACGAGAATTAAAGGTAAAAATATTTACCCTGTATTTCTCCGTTGTGAACAGTCGGTTAGACAACGTAGGCTGTGAGCAAAACAAAAGGCAGTAACTACGTTTACGAGAAAAAGAATTGTCATAAGTTGTGCAACAAGTGGTACAGTAAACTACTTCTCTTCATGTAAACCTCAAACGTGAATGTTGCGATAAAGTTAGGTTACTAATTTAGCAGTAATTGAATGAACTTGTGAAAGTAGTACTTTCGAAGTTAGAGTAACTCATTTTAACTACTGTAAAAACATACTGTTGATAGCATGGCGATAATAATTAAAACAGTACGCTTACCTGAACACCACGTTGAGTACTTGATCAGCTGTTCCGTAGAACGTTTAATTATACATACTGCCTAATGAGTGTATACTACAGTTTTTAATTGTGTGAGCAGCTTTGATGATAAATTTTGTTCCGCATTAAATGTCCTGAACAACGTTTCTTTGGAAAACTCCGTGCATGGCTCGCGCTCCATCCCGCTGGTCTTGAAGGAACCTCGCAGTAGCCTCTCCGTGGACCGTAACAGGACGACAACCCCGCTGCGCTCTGTAACTTCTCTTCAACGCTATTCACGAGCCGCAGAAACCGGAAATCCGCCTGCCCGCGTCTTGCTCTCTTGAACAACAGCGATACCAAGCATGTAAGTGGTTCTGTTGCTAACCCTGTTAGCCCATGCGTATTGTCTAGTGTTGAATCGCACTTCAGAGTGTAAACTGAAAGTTAATTGACAAATTTAACAGCAAATGTTAAACACGAGAATGTTAGGCGATTTTGTTTCCCAGGTAAACTTAGCCGCAACCCTACAAAAGTACGTGTGCAAGCTGAGGCATACGTTTCTGAGGTCCCTATGAATAAGCGGTAAGTTTCATTCCATTTAACTGCTTTAGCCTAGAGCTTTCTTTTATATTCTTCCAATATTTATAGTGTAGAACGTGTTTCGGAACATGCAGTGGCTTCATATAAAACTGCGCAGCTCCTAGTTTACAGATACGCTATGCAGTAATCATATACTCACGAAGCAAGGGAACTTCATCACAGGAAATTGTCATATTTGACGAATACGGTAGATTGTTATTGGTGCAATTCCACAAGCAATTCACTTCTTGAACTTTGCTGTAGTCATGAATCAGATCCATGTAACAGTTGAAATTTTAATTTGATGACTCCTGGCATCAACTGACACCCCGTTAGCTGATTATAAAAAGGGCGGAGTTTCCCCTTGGGAGCCACAGCAAGAGAAACTTCAGATCTGAAATGTAATAAACGTTGGTTGGAGTCTGACATTCACTAATCTGTTCTTCCTCAGCGACCGCTCGTTATCCGAAAAGATCAGCTTTTTAATGAAGTCAAACTGTGATAACTAACTGTCCTGCTAAGGCGTTAATGGCTGCGTTCATTTACTTCTGAAAGACAAAACTTAAATTCCAAGAAGGAATTTTTCACTCTACATCGGAGCGTCCGCTAATACGGAACTTGTTGGCACATGAAACCAGTGTGCCTGACTGATACTTTAACTCGGGACCTTGCCGCATTGTCCACTCCGTTGAAGAGTGAAATCCCACCCCTGACTGTGGCTAAACCAGGTTCCCGCGTTATCCTTTCTTCCAATAGTGCTGTGACCCAAGTTTCGTAGGAGAACTTCTGCTATGTTCGGAGGGTAGGAGATTAGGTATTGGCGGAAGTTAAGATCCCGAGTTGCTTCCAGTCGGGCACACAGCTTTAATCTCCCAAAACGTGTTTTCTGTTTTTGTGTTTTTGGCATTTTGCGTAAACAAATGTCTGTGTCTATGCGTAATTGGTTTGAAGGTGGTGAGTGTTCCCATGTTCCTCCGAATAGGGCCGCCATGAAGATACTGATGTCATGAGAGTAAACTGGAGCACTGTGCTGTAATAATCGCCGTCGCTGCCGCCGTCCTCTGCATGCATTGAGCGTGCTCGATTTAACAGACCCAATGTAAGCAGAGTAGCGGTGCTCTTAATAGTGAAACATAATAGCATTTTCTTCCAGCAATCTTGCCTGTAAAATGCCATCAATCCGAGCTCTGCCCCCGGAGAGAGAGGGAGGGAGGGGGGAGGTGCTGGCTCAAATAAGTAGACTTGCGATGAATATTTCTGTGAAGAATTAGCAAATTCGTCGACCAGCTGTGATGCTGCATCTTACGGTATTACTTAATAGCAGGAATCCGAACGTAGGTGACGTAGATAGTTTTCAGTTACACAATGACATTTAGTCAATTAAACAGACGCAGTCAGTGTTACGAAACTATTGAGAAAATTGAGTTTAGGTAATTAAAGGTGGTCAGCGTTTAAAATTTCGCGTGACTGAAAGGGTCACGGGTTCTTCACTTAGTTCTTACGTAGCTATTCTATACCCCACATTCTCCCATTGCATAAAATTTCTCACGTTGCCGGAAGCTAAGAAGGCACAATTTAAGCCGTAAAAATATACTCCTGGGTCATGAGTAATTGGGCGACGAGTTTAAACAAGCGCATAGTTGAACAGTATATAGTTCACAATTTAAGGAAATTCCGCTTCGGCTCTCAAATGTGATTTCCACAGTCTTCTTTGACAAACGTCCGTAAGTGACAGCAAGAAAGTTACGGTATGCGGGGGCAGACACATACTAGCTCCAGTCCCATTTCACCAGTAAATTTGCCCACTTCTGCACTTTTGTTAGAGTGGCAGTTTGTACAAACTGCACTGCGTCGCTTCTAACGCCTATGACGAATCTCGCAACACGGAATAGATTCCACTTAGACAAACCGTTAAGACCTACTTGTTAGCATACAGTTGTGGTGACACTGCTGCATTTAGAAAGAGGCCTGCCCTACACTTCGTACATTGCTTTACTCGTCATACTAGGCGTTTCAGCGACGTACATTTTTAAGGGATAGTGGACAACCTCAGCCTAGGAATAAGACAGTACCAGATAGCAGAGAAATGTTCGTAGTAGCCGATTGCGAGAGACAACCTTCCTTACCAAACTTGACACGGGCTTTGTCCTGCGAAGCAACGTTTAAACAGTTGAAAGGATAAGCAAAATGGGTTACTGGGACCCTTTGCAGTATCCGTGTTCAGCCACTAGTCAAGTGTTTGTTGCTTTCTAACCTAATGTATCATGCGTACGTGCATATACGAGGGGGTACAGAAAAATTATATTTTAAAAGCTATATATTTTCAAATTGTTTACAAAACATCCTTATCCCCTTCAAAATACTCTCCATTACAACTAATACGGTTGTCCCACCGGTACTTTCAATGTTTATAACATTTTTTGTAGTCATCTTTAGAAATGGCTGACAGCGCCTCCCTCTTATTTTTGCTTCGTCAATGTTGTCAAATCGGTGTCCTTTCACGCCTCTTTTCATGCGTAGAAATAAGAAAAAGTCGCACGGAGTCAGGTCAGGCGAGTAAGATTCATGGGGCAGCGGAACCATGCCATTTTTTGCCAAATAGTATCTAACAGAGATCGGTGTGCGTGCAGGTGCATTGGCGCAGTGGAAGAACCAGTCTCCTGTCTGCTACAAATCGGGTCTTTCTTCGCGAATACTGTTGTGCAGTCCTCTCAAAACTTCCAAATAAAAGGTTTGAGTGATGGTCTGACCTGGGGAACGAACTTTGAACGAACTACATCCTATGCATCAAAAAAGCAAATCAGTACTACTCCGATGTTTGATTTGACTTAACATTTTCTTTTTGGACGAAGTGACGATGGTGTCTTCCGCTGGCTTGACTGTTCCTTCGTTTCTGGGTCGTAACTATAGCACCATGACTCATCCATCACCAGTGGTAACCTTTGACAGAAAATGTCAGTTTCACGCTGTTGCTTCATAGCACGACATGTTTCAACTCGTCTTTCCTTTTCTGTCAGAAACTGAAGAACAAACCAGGCAGCAACCCTGTTCGTACCCAAATCTTGCTTTAAATTCGCCGAACCGAGCTTAGAGATAACCCACTAATCTAGCAGTTGATCAGTTGTCTATCGAAGGTCTGTGAGCACAAGCTCTCGGATACCGAGCGGGGTGGCGCAGTGGTTAGACACTGGACTCGCATTCGGGAGGACGACGGTTCAATCCCGCGTCCGGCCATCCTGATTTAGGTTTTCCGTGATTTCCCTAAATCACTTCAGGCAAATGCCGGGATGGTTCCTCTGAAAGGGCACGGCCGACTTCCTTCCCAATCCTTCCCTAATCCGATGAGACAGATGACCACGCTGTCTGGTCTCCTTCCCCAAAACCAACCAACCAACCACAAGCTCTCGAATTTCTTAAATATTTTCATCGATTCGGCAGGTGATGAACGTCTAGAACCAAGTCGCCAATTTTAATTCGAGCAAACCACTCATATACTTTTTCCCCATAGCGTCATCTAGGGAAGCTGTTTCCAACATCAAAACAGTTTCATTAGCATTTTTACCGAGTAGAAAACAAAATTTCGCAGCTGCACGATGTTCACTTAAACTTGCGGTCGTAAAAGACGAAACGGGAACAAAACAGGGCTAGCAGAAACAATCACTGCATATGAACAGAATAAGCCAGGGCGACACTACTGGTGGCACTGAACTGAGTTGCGCTATACACGCCTAACGGCAGGAACGTGTACTAGACATGCTCCATCCACAGCAGTGTTACTCAGTTTTTGTTAAATATAAAAACCCCCTCGTAAATCTTAGACCACTGGCTGTAACTCTCTTTTGATTTTACGCTGGAAATAGTTCGATCATACTGGCATGCAGAGGACTATCCTCTTCAAAAGAACCTGCAGATACCATTTTATGTTCCTGGGTTTATGCTGCTCGTATTCAAACATGTCTATTCATTAGTTACCTTATCATAGCCTAAACAGAGACTTGAAGCCATTGTTTCCTGTACTCCATTGCTGCTGCCGTCACTTCCTGAGAGCCTTTAATCTTACCAGTATAGTCAAGACTAAAGACTCGGTTCTTGCAGTACAAAACAACTGGAGCATGCGTCTATTAGACCACCATGTAAGTAGTTGGATCTTTTGATCGCTTAATCTGCATTAAAAACATTAATGTAGTTCTTATCTGAGAATAGTTGTCCTATTGATCACTCGTCCTATTTTAAAAAGTCGTAGGTTGCTCAATGTGTTTTATTAATAATTGTGTTAAAAGCTTATTTTGCTTTTATAGTATTCCAGGACAGGACCACGCCCGATTTCTTGTAATTTCGTTCTCCCTTACATGCAATAATGTGGTTGCTGTACCATCATGTCAAGATGGAATGTAATAATTTTTATCAGTCGTTCTCTATTCGTAGAATATCATCCGACATTTCCTGTCTTCTCAAGTCGCTGTTCTGTATTAAACTTTTTTGCACTTTCCTTACGCTTATTGTTTCGTGTGGCTGCATGTAGAGCAGTGGAGTAACAGTCGGGTAAGCTTCATTAAACAGTAAAAGTCTGTCAACAATGTTTTATATAACTTCATGGTAAATTCACATGGAACATTGCATTCCGCGTGCATCGGTGGCGGAAGTGAAGCTGTGAGGGCGGCTCTGGGTAGCTCAATCTAGAAGAGCACTCACGAAAGGCAAGGGTCCAGATTCGTGTCTCGGTACGGCACAGTTCTGTACGGCCAGAAAGGTACGAAACAATACAAACTGGGCTGCACAGTGAATGTTCTATGTTCTATGAAGTATCGTTGTTGAAGCGTAGTTGTCATACCCTAGTCCTGGCTAATACACCGACTCGTCATCGCACATCCCAAACCTTAAGGATAGAAACTTGAAACTTGGCTGAGGTTGTTGATCACATACATTTTTCGAAATTCTACCCCGACAATTTGACTCCCGACAACATTTCCTCCCTATGCTAAATTGGTGATCTCTTGATGTCTGAGTGTCCTACCAACCGATCCCTTCTTGCAGTCAGGGTGCGCCACAGATCTATTTTTCCCAAATTCTATTCAGTATCACTCAGTAGTTAGGTGATCGACCCCTGTAATCTTCAGCATTCTTCTGTAGCGCCACATTCCAAAAATCTCTCTACTCTTTTTATCTAAACTGTTCATTGCCCATGTTTCGTCTTCTTACATAGCTCTGCTCCATATGAATGCTTTCTGAAAAGACTTCCCAACAGTAATATCGTTATTCCATGTTAACAAATTTATTTTCTTCAGAAAGGCTTTCCTTGTCACTGTCGTCTACGTTTTATATTTTGTCTACTTCGGCCATCATCAGTTATTTCGCTGGCCAAACAGCAGTACTCGTCCACTATTTTCAGAGACGCGTTTCCTAATCTAATTACCTCAGCGTCTCCAGATTTAATTAAGGTACATTCCGTTATCCTTGTTTTGCTTCTGTTGTTTCCAAAGCTGACTGGCATCTCTACTCCTCACAGGCCACTTTCGATGACCAATTTCCTACATTGATGAGCAGGTAGAATACCTTACTGCAGCGGAATGTTCCGTATGTCGCACCTCTTCCTCGCCGCGACGTACCCCCTTCCCCTGATGGACTGAGGCATGCTGCGACGCAATCCGCGAATGGACACGAGCCCTCGGCATTTTTAAACGCCATCCCACGGAGGCGAACTGGATCCGTTATAAACAGCTGTGTGCGCAGTGTCGCCGCATTTTCAGCGATAGCAAAAAGCTAGTTGACTTTCTTTTCAAAGCTCTTTCAGTAGTCTTATTGCCTCCTCCCTTATTTGCGGTAATCTGCGTTGGCTTTAAAGAACCGCGGTTCATTTCACGGTTGCTGGTCTGAACATAACGAACAATGTCCTCCTAGACCATCTTGATACCGCCATCACCTTGGGCCGATATTTTGCAGACATATCTAGTTCCACTCATTGCCATCCTGCCTTCCCCCCTCTGAAACGGGCGGCGGAGGCAATGACGATGACTTTCTTCTCCCAGACTAGTGTATGAATGTTAAAATACTGCTTTTACTCGGAGGGAGCAACAGCTTTCTCCAGAGGGCCTACTCTTTCTGCCCCATCGTATAACCACATTTGCACAGACAGCGCATTTCCCAGTCGATGGCGTGAGCCAGATTTTTCTTCAACAGTAGTGCCTGCACCAGTAGTGACCACCTCACTAACGCCCAGTGTAGATTCCGTAGGCACACCGCTCTGCAGTTGATCATGGCGTACCTTTTCGACTCACATTATGAACATTTTTTTCTTTTCGGAAGTGCCAAACCGTGTTTTTTTATTTGGATGAGGCGTATGACATCTGCTGGAGTACGGGTATCCTCCGTAGTATGTAAGAGTGCGGCTTCCGGAGTCGCCTGCCCTTTTCGTTTTGGGACACTTAAAACACCTTGTTTTTAAAGTACGTGTGAGCCCGGCGCTATCGGAAACTTTCAGTCAAGAGAACGTGGTGCCCAAGGGTTCTGTACTCAGCGTAGTCTTATTTGCGATAGCGATTAACCCTGTGATCGATTGTCTCCCGCCATGTATCTCATGTTCTTTCTTTGTTGACGACATTGCGGTTTGTTGCTGCTATCAACGAACCTGTATACTTAAGCGGCGTCTTCAGCGATGACATAATCATCTTCATTCGTGGAGCATCAGCAACGGTTTCTGCTTTTACACTGACAAGTCTTTATGAACTTCTGGCGGCGCCGGGCTTTTCTTCCTCCGCCCCCTACTGCCCTGCCTATTCCTTGACACAACGAAATTCTTGGGACTCGCATTTCATAGGAAACTTTGTTGGTCTTGCCCACACCTCTAACCTGGCAGCTCGTTTCACTCGCTCCCTCAGTGTTGTACGTGTTTTACGTGGTATCTCGTGTGGAGCAGATGGGACCATCCTCCTCCGTTTATACTGGTACCACGTCCGTTCGAAACTGGATTACGGATGTATCGCATATTCATCCGCACGTCCTTCTTTGGTCGTCTTTAACACCATCCCCCGTTGCGGGGTACGTTTAGGCACTGGTGCCTTCTGTACTACTCCAGTTGAGTGTCTTTATGCCGAGGCTGCTGACTCACCGTTTTCCTACTGGCGGGATGTTCTCCTCAGTCGTTACGCGAGCCGTCTGTCTTCTGTTCCTGATAACGCATCCTATGCTTTTTTTAAGAATAGAAACTTGGCCTCCCGGAGTTCGCTTACGGGCGCGAGCTCTTCACCTCCCTGGCATCGTGCCGCGGTACGTGTTCGTTTCGGACTCCGTTCGCTTCCTAAGGACAGTATTCCTGGCCTGGTGTACCGCAGCGAGTTTCTCGCACGCGTCTAGGGGACAATGTTTTCTTCTGCACCGACGGTTCAAAGATCGATCATGGTGTCTGGTGTGCGTCTGTACTTGGCTATGATCCTTTTCAATATCGGCTTCTTGACCTATGTGCGATTGTGCGGAGCTGTACGCCCTTTATCAGGCCACCCAGTACATCCGGCGACAGGGGTCTCGAAATTGTCATCTGCTCAGATTCTCTCATGCTCTTCGGAACCTTAACGCGCTGTACTTTATTCACCCAGTCAGTATAAAGGACCTAAGAATGCCTCCATTCGCATACTGTGGGGAGCCAACGAGGTGTACCTGTGGATTCCTGGTCATATCGGCGGGAACGAAGCTGCTGATGCTGCTGCAAAGGCTGCAGCTTTCCTTGCTCGGTGTGCTAGTCATTCTGTTCCCTCGGATGATCTTCGTCGTGTCGCTGCCTGACTGCATGTAGTATCATTTTGGAGTGCACAATGTTCCTCTCTCCAGAGGGACCAACTCGGGGACATTAAATCTCTCCCAGTAACATGGCCAACTTCTTGTCCGCCCTTACGTCGCGGGATGGTCATCTAAGCCCGACTGCGTATAGGAAATTGCCTTCTTAGTCACGGCCATTTATTAAGTGGCGAACCTGCCCCACATTGTGCCTACTGCTCTCAACCCTTGACGGCGCGGCACTTCCTGATCCGATGCCAATTTTTTATGGATGACACGCATTCTGTCGATTGTGGCTTTTTATTCGCCGCAGCAGCACGGCGTAGCAAATTTGTTCCTTCATCCCTCGCGGGGACCTCCGCCATCTGTAATGTTTCGAGAATTTTTCTAGGGACGTCTCAGTTCGTCCTCTGCCGTTTGAATACTGGGGCCGCCACTCATTTCAGTGTGGCTCATGGTAGTTACTCGGCCATTGATTCATCAATTTTTAGCCCAGAACTTCTCACAACTATCCACTGGAGAGCACATGACCGCCTGTGTAGTTGTGACCACTTCCCCATCTTCCTGTCACTGCCCCGGCATCAGGCCCTCGGACGCCAACTCAGATGGGCTTTAAACAAGGCGGACTGGGAAACTTTCACCTCTGCTGTCACCGTTTAATCTCCCCCACACGGTAACATCTATGTGATGGTTGAACAGGTGTTTACAATAATTGTCTCTGCGGCAGAAAACGAGATCCCTCGATCTTTAGGGTTCCCGAGGCGTAACGTAGTCCCTTGGTGGTCGCCGGAAGTCGCTGAAGCAATTAAGGAGCGTCGGCGAGCTCTACATCGGCATGAGCGTCACTCTTCCGTGGAGCACCTCATAACCTTCAAACGGGTCCGTGCCCACGTTCGCTAACTTATCAAACGACGGATGCAATAGTGTTGGGAGAGATATGTCTCGACCAATGGGTGCCATACGTAACCTTCCCAAGTCTGGGCAAAGGTCGAACGTCTTTTCGGGTACCAGACCCGAACAGGTGTTCCCGGTGTTACCATAAATGGCGTGTTATCTACCGATGCAAACACGATTACCGAGCACTTTCCTCGAGGAGCCTCTGTGTCGTAGAGTTACCCCCAGCCTTTCTTACTCTCAAGCGGCATCTGATAGGGAACGTAACGTACTCTCATTCGCGACACGCTACAGTGAATCCTATTACGCCCCGTTTAACAGAGTAGGAGCCCTTGCACATTGCCCCGACACAGCGATGGCGTCTTTCCATCTCAATGGCGGGAGAGCACCATCATTCTGGTGCTCAAACCCGGTAAAAACCCGGTTGATGTGGATAACTATCGACCCATCAGCCTTACTAACGTTCTTTGTAAGTTGCTGGAACGTATGGTATGTTGGTGGTTCGGTTGGATCCTGAGTCTCGTGGCCTACTGGCCCCATGTCAGGGCGGCGTCCGCAAGCGTCGCTCAGCCACTGATAATCTTGTGTCCCTCGAATCTGCCATCCGAACAGCCTTTTCCAGACGGCAACAACTGGTTGCCGTCTTTTTTACACGACACGACCTGGCGACAACATATCCTTGCCACATTGAGTGGGGTCTCCGGGGCCAGCTCCCGATTTTTATCCAAAACTTCCTGTCGCTCCGTACTTTCCGTGTCAAAGTTGGTGCTGCCCATAGTTCCATCCATATCCAGGAGAATGGAGTCCTGCAGGAGTCTGAATTGTCTGTCTCTCTATTTTTAGTGGCCATTAACGGTCTAGCAGCAGCTGTCGGGTACTCCGTGTCACCTTCTCTGCATGCAGACTACTTCCGCATTTCGTATTGCTGCTCCGGTATTGGTGATGCTGAGCGTCGCGTACAGGGAGTCGTCCACAAGACGCAGTCATGGGCTATAGCCCATGGTTTCTACTTTTCAGCCGTAGAGTTGTCTCTCGTGCACTTCTGTCGGCGTCATACCGTTCATCCGGACCCAGAACTTTACCTTCATGACGGTCAACTCACTGTAGTGGAGACGCAATCGATTCTTAGGACTGGTTTTCGACGTTCGATTGACTTGGCTTCATCTTCGTCAGCTTAAGCATAAGTGCTGGCAGCACCTTAATGTCCTCTGTTGCCTGAGCAACACCAATTGGGGTGCCGATCGCTTTACGCTGCTGCGGCTCTACAGAGCTCTTGTCCGATCCAGAATAGACTAGGGGAGTGTGGTTTATGGTTCAGCAGCGCCCTCAGCGTTGCATTTACTCGAACCTGTGTACCGCTGCGGGGTTCGACTAGCGACAAGAGCTTTTAGGACGAGTCTGGTGACCAGCGTACTGGTGAAGGCTGGAGTCCCTCCATTGGAGATCAGACGTGCACAACTGCTCGCCAGTTACGCAGCACACATCCGTAGTTCTCCTGAGCATCCGAACTATAGTCTTCTTTTCCCACCCGCGACAGTCAATCTCCCGCACCTGCGGACCAGGTCGGGGCTAGCGATTGCGGTTCTCGTGCGGTCCCTCCTCTCTGAACTGGAGTCCTTCCCTTTACCACCTCTACTTGAGTCCGTTCACGAATGCCTCCATGGTGTACGCCTCGGCTGCAGCTTCGTCTGGAGCTTTCACGTGGCCCTAAGGACTCCGTTAATCCTGCGGTTCACTGCTGTCACTTCCTCTCGATTCTTGACGTGTTCCAGGGCTCTGAAGTGGTTTACGACGACGGCTCGATGGTTGATAGTCGCGTTGATTTTTCCTACGTTCGTGGCGGCCATATTGTAAAGCATTCCTTGCCCGATGGCTGCAGTGTATTCACTGCAGATATTCACTGCAGAGCTGGTGGCCATTTCTCGTGCAGTTCAGTATCTCTGTTCATGCCCTGGGAAGTTATGTACTGACTCCTTGAGCAGCCTGAAAACTATCAAAAAGTGCGCTATCCTCGTCATCTTTTGATAGCGTCCATCCAGGAGTCCATCTATGACCTGGAACGGTCCAGTGGTTCAGTGGTGTTCGTCTGGGCCGCTGGTCACGTCGGAATCCCAGGAAATGAACATGCTGACAGGCTGACCAAACGGGCTACACGGAAACCACTTCCGGAGATCGGCGTCTCCGCAGCTGACCTGCGTTCGTTATTATGCTGCAAGGTTTTTCAGCTTTGGGAGACGGAACGGCAAAATCTCAGTATGCACAACAAACTGGGAATGTTAGGAAGTCCTCGATGAAGTCCTCTCGCAGGGACTCCGTGGTTCTCTACCAGCTCCGCATTGGCCATGCGTGGGTGACGCACGGCTACATCCTTCGCCGTGAAGACCCACCTCGGTGTCGTTGCGGTGCCCGGTTGACAGTGGCCTGGCACCACCGGCGCGTATCGAGGTCATGTTTATTTAGCAGCATTTGTGGAAAGAACGCACACCAAGTTTCAGCCATATTGGTCTATTTCTTTGTGTTTGTCATTCGTGCGAGTAAAGGAAGTAGAGTGAGTGTCAAAAAATAGACGAAAAAGAATTTCACTTGGTGATTAAACATTACTTTATGAAAGGCAAAACGCCTCAAGAGATTAAAGAGAAGCTTATTAAACATTACGGTGACTCTGCACCTTCGATTAGAACAGTTTATAAGTGGTTTCAAAATTTCGGAGTGGCCATATGGGCACCAGTGATGCTGAACGTTCTGGACGTCCTGTGGAGGTTAAGATTCCAGAAATCATTGATAAAATCCATGATATGGTGATGGATGACAGAAGAGTTAAGGTGCGTGAGATTGCTACTGCTGTGGGCATCTCGAATGAACGGGTACATAATATTTTGCATAAAAATTCGGACACGAGAGCTATCTGCAAGATGGGTTCCGCGATTGCTCACGCTTGACCAAAAACAGAATCGTGTGAAGTGGTGCAAGGATGGTTTGCAGCTGTTCAGGAAGAATCCGCAGGACTTAAAGCGTCGTTTCTTCACTGTGGATGAAACATGGATACATTACTATACTCATCAGAGCAAATAAAAATTTAAACAATGGGTTACCAAAGGAGAATCTGCAGCAAAAAAGACGGCTCCTTCGGCCGGAAAGGTTATGGCGACTATCTTTTGGGACTCGCAAGGGATAATCCTCATCGACTATCTGGAAAAGGGTAAAAGGATTCGAACCTGCGACCGTAGCGGTCGCGCGGTTCCAGACTGAAGCGCCTTTAACCGCGTGGCCACACTGGCCGGCATTTGAAAACAGCTGCAAGAAAAACGCCGGCGATTGGACCGCAAAAAACTCCTTTTCCATCACGATAATCAGCACACACCTCAGCAGTTGTGGACGCAAAATCAATGGAAATGGTATTCCAACTCGTTTCACATCCCCTCTATTCTCCAGACTTGCCTCCCTCGGACTCAAATTTGTTACCCAATTTGAAGAAATGGCTGGCGGGACAAAGATTTTATTCAAACGAGGTGGTGATCACAGCAACTAATAGCTATTTTGCAGACTTGCACAACTCCTGTTATTCGGAAGGGATCAACAGATTAGAACAGCGCTGGACAAAGTGTTTATGTCTAAAAGGAGACTGTCGCAAAATAAAAAAGGTTTACCCCAAACACGTAAGTAGCTTTTATTTTTGCACAGACTTTCAAACGCCCCTCATAATCTGCTTCCTTGTTGTACTCTCTTCTGTTTGTTGCATATATTTGTTTTTGTGTCCTCTTCTGTCCCTTTTAGTGTTGGTAGCCTTTCCTGCGTTCCTGTGGTCTTTCCTTTCTTTCTGCTTTGTGTTATATGTCTCGTCTGTGTTATTATTTCCTTTCCCCCTCTTTTAAACCAACCATACTCCTTCCACCTTCCACCTTTTCCTTTGCTTTGGACTAGTTTTCCATCTGAGCTCTTTATATTCATACAGCTGCTTCTCTTTCGTTCAAAGGCCTCTTCAGTTTTTCATCTACGGTATCTACATTTCCCTAGTGAAATATCCTTCAAAATCCGTGAAGTTTTTTGTGCTCTAGCCATTCCTGTTGAACAGTTTTGCTTTTCCTGTCAGTCTCATCTTTTAGACGTTTGTATTCCCGTGAGTCAGCTTCATTTGCTGCACTTTCCGTGTTTTCATCACTGAAGTTCAATATCCCTTGTGTTATGAAAGAATTTCCACTAGGCCTTCTCTTTTCACAAATCTGATCCTCTATTGCCCTCAGTATTTTACCTGTGCGCTACATACTAGACTTCCGGCTCCGAAATCGCTATAGAATCAAGCTAAAGCCTTCCACTCTCTCCAGGTCTCCCCTACATACGCAACATTCTTTCAGATTGTTAAACAAAGTGTTTATAATGATGTGACCAGGTGGCCGCCTCTTTCATTCCTTTCCCCCAGTCCATATTTATCTACTATCGAATTCCAATCACAGTTAAATTTTCGTTTTCCTTATCTGCCTTAATAATTTCTTTCATCTCGTCATAAATTTCTTCAATGTCTTCATCTGCGGAGCTAGTTGGCATAAAATTTGTTCTACTGCAGTGTGTACTTGGCTACGATAATGTGTACACTGTGCTGTGCATAGTAATTACCCGCATTTGATTTTGTATTTATCTTTTTATTCGCCTGACGGGAAGTACTCTTCCTCTTGAGCCTGTCAGTATTTCATCACGAAAACAGAATCGCTTTTTGTGGTTCGAGGTAAATGGAAAAAGGCCATGATTATGTGGCCTACATAGCGTGAAAAATTCAGTTCTTCTATTTGTCACCACGACAAATCGACCTTGTCAAAATTACAAAGAAAAAGAAACATTAAACTTTCAGTATTCGTAATATATGTTTATAAATTTAATTTTATTGCAATTACTACGCAAACCAATCCTTACTGACGGCAGATGAGATACCACGTTTAACTGCGATTCTTACGCACAGGAATATCCATTTGAGATACAGAGAATTCAGTATTGAATGTAAGACTGGCGCTAATAACTACAGTACTAGTTATGAGATTTTACATTTTTTAACTCGCTATATTAAATTAAAACCGTTAATTATGCGAAGACTGGCAGCCATTTAAAGGGTCACAAACTCTAGTGTGTAGATTCACACATGATCGATGGGAGTTACAAATTCATTTAAAGGAAAACAAAAACGTCTGTGCAGACAGTAAGATCTGCATTAGCGAAACAGCGGGTGCTAAGTTAATAAACTATACATATGTGATCCGTTATTGCATGTTGTCAATTTCCGCCTGTACTTATTGTCCATATTACAGTGAGCTGCTTCACAAGCTGGACTAAATTAATTATATCTGCTCGACATGGCCGATTGAGTAAGAATAAGAGAGATTGCGCTGCAGAAAAGGGGGGAGCACTGTGAAACCACCGGTATCGTTGAAAGACGTGCAGATTTGTTACCTCTAGAGTTCAGTGGGCATAATCCATTAATGGTGTGCATCTGGATATTCAGATGGGTAGTCGTTTTTCATATTGTGCCCAATATTTAGACAACCGACCTAGTCTTCTTTAGAAGTTGTTGTACTGTTGCATGTAGTAACGATTTTCATTGATATTTAGACTATTGATGTTTGAAGTTAAAACATCGATGTTTTAATATCGGTACTGAAGTGAAGATACCGACATTTGTTGGAGAGGGAAGGAAAAAAGTGGCGGTGTGTTACCACCGTCAATAATTTTTTCGTTATTTAAACTCTTCTTCTGAAAGTGTCTCAGTACCAGTGTAGTGGTTAAAAAAGTGTCATTGAGTTTTGCTCACATACTCAGTTTCGTAGGGGAGAAGAACTATTTAAAATACTTAACTACCTGAGTTGATAAATGCTGTCAAAAGAATTGTGATTTAAATAAAGTATAGTTCTAGATGACAGCCGGCCGGGGTGGCCGAGCGGCTCTAGGTGCTAAAATCTGGAATGGCGCGACCGCTACGCTCGCAGGTTCGAATCCTGCCTCGGGCATGGATGTGTGTGATGGCCTTAGGTTGGTTAGGTTTAAGTAGTTCTAAGTTCTATGGGACTGATGACCTCAGAAGTTTGGTCCCATAGTGCTCAGAGCCATTTGAACCATTTTTGTAGATGACAACAAGAAAAGAATCGGACCTCAGACCAATTCACGAAGTCTCCGCTAAATTGGAGTCAATGCCCTTCGTGAAAGAGTTTCTGGAGCTTCGTCAAGCGATTAGTGATGCCGTTAACTCCTATGCGAGTTTCCACGTACGCAAAAGCTGCAGATATTGTATATGTCGCACACTTTGGTGATATTCTGCGACCTGTAAAAGGAGCTGCTCGTGAAACATGCGTATAAAGCAGTAAAGTAATCAAACAACAAGACTATTAGAAAGAACCTGAAAAGAAACATAATACACTCCTGGAAATGGAAAAAAGAACACATTGACACCGGTGTGTCAGACCCACCATACTTGCTCCGGACACTGCGAGAGGGCTGTACAAGCAATGATCACACGCACGGCACAGCGGACACACCAGGAACCGCGGTGTTGGCCGTCGAATGGCGCTAGCTGCGCAGCATTTGTGCACCGCCGCCGTCAGTGTCAGCCAGTTTGCCGTGGCATACGGAGCTCCATCGCAGTCTTTAACACTGGTAGCATGCCGCGACAGCGTGGACGTGAACCGTATGTGCAGTTGACGGACTTTGAGCGAGGGCGTATAGTGGGCATGCGGGAGGCCGGGTGGACGTACCGCCGAATTGCTCAACACGTGGGGCGTGAGGTCTCCACAGTACATCGATGTTGTCGCCAGTGGTCGGCGGAAGGTGCACGTGCCCGTCGACCTGGGACCGGACCCCAGCGACGCACGGATGCACGCCAAGACCGTAGGATCCTACGCAGTGCCGTAGGGGACCGCACCGCCACTTCCCAGCAAATTAGGGACACTGTTGCTCCTGGGGTATCGGCGAGGACCATTCGCAACCGTCTCCATGAAGCTGGGCTACGGTCCGGCACACCGTTAGGCCGTCTTCCGCTCACGCCCCAACATCGTGCAGCCCGCCTCCAGTGGTGTCGCGACAGGCGTGAATGAAGGGACGAATGGAGACGTGTCGTCTTCAGCGATGAGAGTCGCTTCTGCCTTGGTGCCAATGATGGTCGTATGCGTGTTTGGCGCCGTGTAGGTGAGCGCCACAATCAGGACTGCATACGACCGAGGCACACAGGGCCAACACCCGGCATCATGGTGTGGGGAGCGATCTCCTACACTGGCCGTACACCACTGGTGATCGTCGAGGGGACACTGAATAGTGCACGGTACATCCAAACCGTCATCGAACCCATCGTTCTACCATTCCTAGACCGGCAAGGGAGCTTGCTGTTCCAACAGGACAATGCACGTCCGATGTATCCCGTGCCACCCAACGTGCTCTAGAAGGTGTAAGTCAACTACCCTGGCCAGCAAGACCTCCGGATCTGTCCCCCATTGAGCATGTTTGGGACTGGATGAAGCGTCGTCTCACGCGGTCTGCACGTTCAGCACGAACGCTGGTCCAACTGAGGCGCCAGGTGGAAATGGCATGGCAAGCCGTTCCACAGGACTACATCCAGCATCTCTACGATCGTCTCCATGGGAGAATAGCAGCCTGCATTGCTGCGAAAGGTGGATATACACTGTACTAGTGCCGACATTGTGCATGCTCTGTTGCCTGTGTCTATGTGCCTGTGGTTCTGTCAGTGTGATCATGTGATGTATCTGACCCCAGGAATGTGTCAATAAAGTTTCCCCTTCCTGGGACAACGAATTCATGGTGTTCTTATTTCAATTTCCAGGAGTGTAGAATCAAAAAAGCAGTTAATACCAACTGAACTTCCAAATGTATTTGCCATTTTACCTGTATTTGCTAGACCTCAGATTCAAGAACATATACTTTAAAGTATAAGTTGGAATGTTCGGAGGCAATCAAAACTTGTTCGCAGACGTTGAAAAGACCGTCAGTGACATTGGGCAACACGTTGACACTTTACAGTAAAACAGAGAAATAAACTTTATAAAGTGAATATTATGAAATAATATAAGAAAAGAATAATTTGCAAACCGGAACGGAAACGGACCTACCACCACAGATACATTAGCTGAACGATTGCTTCAAGATTTGAAACAAGATCACATCATCGGTACTACGTATTTAAAGGTACAAAAAATTGAAATTTTATAGCTTTACATCCAGCTTTGTCAACTTTTTATAGCTTTGTCAACAACGCGATGAACTGAAATGAAAAATTTTATGGAAAATCGGGCAGTATACGAAGGTTGGAGGCTACACAATTATTGCTGTATTTATTGGTGCATCAATGAACATTAGTGTTTAAAATACAGTGTTTTGGGGTCGACGCTACCATTGATGCTTAGACGTCTCTGATGAAATAGAAATCAGCATAATGCTTGCCGACATCGCATATCTCCCATGTGTAATCGGTGCCTGGGCTGAACCTGTCTCGTTGGCTACAGGCAGCGAGTTCAAACAACACAGAAACATTTTAATATTGTGCGTGAAGTGCAAACTACTACTCCGCTAAACACCCGGAGACACACTGTAACGATTCCCCGCTCGACAACTTATTTTTGAGTTTGTGTAAGGAAGTCCCACTTCCATTTAACAGCCGAATGCGCGTGTGTAGACCAACACATCTGTAGTCAGAGGGCGATTTGGAAGGAAAGGGAAGGTAAGGTAAGGTTCGATCGCTCGCAAAATGGAAACCACCGTTGTAAAATTTATTTACAACGCTTAGCTACATGTTCCAGCTACTTCTGTACGTATTCGCCGTTTAATCTTCGACATTTGTCGAAGCGTTGCACCATCTTTCTAATAGCCCCGTCATAGAAGATAGCCGCCTGCGGATTCCGCCAGTACTCTAAGCTGGTCTACAGATCGTTGTCTGTGCCAGAATGTTATCTTCATACAAGCGGTTCATGTGAGCAGAGATGAAACTGGGGAAACCTATTACGGACTGAGTTGTGGGTGATGACACATTCCCATCGAAAGCTCTGCAGGAGCTTCTTCATCACCCCTGCAGAGCGCGGCCGAGAATTGACAAGAAGCAAGAAACGAGTGGCAGTTAAGTTTTGTGGGCTGTATGACATAAGGCGAAATCGGTAACAGAGTCGTCCTCCTTCCTTCAACGAAATCTAATTTGGCCTTGGTAGAAGTCACATGACACCCTTTAAAAATCCACCGTTGAATGCTGCACTCAGTAAAATATAGAGGGCATCCAGCCCTCTGACAGAACACGCTGAGCTACCATGCCGGCAGCTTGGCAGGCGATACTCTTTATCTAGACACTTTCTCGTGCTCATCGTACGCTCATAGCTAAAAGGAAAGATGTGACGTGATCGTCGGTCATATAACAGACACTGCTCAAAGCATTTGTGCTTCATCGATTTTCAATGTGGTTTCCATAATGCGCCAGATCCAAGCTTACTTTACGGATAGCTCTTGTATACTTTGGTGATAGTGATTGTGAGCTCTGGTTGTATTCCATCATGACAGTAATCTTGAACGAAATTCGTTGGTGTGTTCAAAGAATGGAGTTTCGGCTTCCAGTGTAGCTTCCACTTGAGATTTCTTGGCTTTCCCTATTTGGGTGTCTGTGAAACAGCTACCTTGTGAAGCTGCACTGATAATTACGGAACTAGATTCCCATTCAGGAGTGGAGTGAGTTCTAAATTTCCTTCGTTTTCTGTAAGTTCAGAAATCGATTGAGACGAATGAAACGAAAGTTCCTTCAATAAGATCACGATAAATTTCCTTAACATATTAGAGCTTGTGTCTCCTTCAGTGACATCGTCGTCGTCAGAACGTTAAAAGAGGCTCTCTGAGACGGACTTCCGTAATGTTAACCGGCACAACAATGATGAATATATTCATCACATGTCAGTTCGGATGATGTTTTGTAATTGATCCTTCTCTAGACCTCACTGTTCTTCTTTACGACGAATGTTGCCGTTTTCGCAGGACTGTCGGCTTTAATTTTGACTTACCGTGCTTTGGACGTTAATCGAGAGGGTTTGTGGCTTCATCACGTAAATATTGTGTACGTATCGCCATAAGACAAAAGTTATCGTTTAGTGAGAGGTCGCAAGCGGCACAGTCGCATTATTTGACAGCAGTTTCGTGTAGTATCTCCTAAAACAGGCACAAGAAGCCAGATTACTCTATAGCAGAACGGCGATTATAGTTAACATTTTTAAGTTCATGGGTGATAAGCATTCTTAAGTTATCGCTTTCTCTACTTAAAAAAAAGGAATATTATTTGCATAATACCAGATGTGTGACAAAAACATCTCTCTTTCGACAATTATAAACCATCTCCAGAGGGTTCCCCAAGTTCTCAGATAACATGACTGCACAATTCAGTTATCAGTGCCATCATTTCCGCAGTGGAGGAACATTTGTTCATATCAAACCAAATTTTCAAATTAGCTTAAAAAAAGAAACTTTCAATTATCTGCTTACGTAACTTCTAATTTGGATCAAACTTACCCACTTACATAATTATGTTGCTACTGTGTAGGCAGTTGTTGTGAAACACATTTCCTTACGTCCCAGGTTTAATTACCAAATTTCCAACCAACAGAACATTTTCCATAGCACTCTCATCAATAATTGTCAGAGTTAATGTGGGACTGCGTATCTGCTTGATATACACCTTGGTGTTTCCCCATAACTTTCTCTGATTCTGCGTTCTAATGTAATGTCGCGGCAATTTTTTTTCATCAAAATTGGACATCGACACACAATGCAAACTGTTCTAAAGCCCAGCTTTTCACGTAGAAGTATGGTACCCGTTCAGTCTAGCCACCTGCGATACGTTTGTTGAATACTTCTATTCTGACGTCTTCCACAACCAACAAAATTTAAACACGTTAATTATAAATGTTTGATGGCACATCGTTTGTACCTCTCAATTCACTTAACCTTTCTCGTATATCCATAAACTGGAAAATAGAAAAGTGCTTGAATAGCAAACAGCTCTTACACGGAAAACTTAAGTTTTGTCATTGCTGTAGCAACTCTTTCAAAAAAGGTTCAAATGGCTCTGAGCACTATGGGACTTAACTGCTGTGGTCATCAGTCCCTTAGAACTTAGAACTACTTAAACCTAACTAACCTAAGGACATCACACACATCCATGCCCGAGGCAGGATTCGAACCTGCGACCGTAGCGGTCGCGCGGTACGACTAGCGCCTAGAACCGCTCGGCCACTCCGGCCGGCTAGAAACTCTTTCGCTAAGGGTGGAAACACAACTTCACATTAGTCAGGTGGTCATTTTCTATGTCAAAAAAGCTAAACCGGGCAAAGCTTAGTAGGATTATATGAAAGTCGAAAAAAAACTACATATTTGATGGCGATAAACCATAAACCATACGTTTGACCATTATACGTGTAGACCAGGCATGTTGCCTACGGGTGGACAGTGACAGTTTCAAACTAACATTAAATGAAGAGTTTCGACCAGGTTAGTTACTTTAAATGCGAAATAGTGAAATAAGTGTTTATTAGCTATCGGTTTCTCCTTAGAATCACTGTTACCACAGTTACAGATTATATGCCAAATTTTCTGTGTGTGGAGTTCCTTGCTTTTTACTCAGCCTTTTTTTTTGCTGTTCTTGGCGGTTTAGTGAGGTTTTTTTTGTACTGCTGTTGGTTTAGTGAGAAGTGTTAAGTTTCCAATTCTTGTTTGATTCACGTGATCCATGCGCCAAAGTTGCCTCACTCGTTAACTACACGACATGTGGTTTTCAAGACATGAACCTCTACTTGCATAATCTTCTATTATCCGTGTCGTATTACGACAGATTCCTTCCCCCCTCCTCTCTCTCTCTCTCGACGAACTTTCTTAGCTTAGTAGCTCGAATCCTGCCGCTCGTTGTGCTTTCGTGTACACGAGAAAAGGAAGGTAATCATTTATGTTGCTTCTTTGTTTTTCGTTGTCGTGCAGCTGCAACTCACCTTTTAAACAAATTACGCACACTAATAGATTCAAAAAAAAATGGCAGTCTTTAGACCAAAAACCGGAAATTTGTCAGAGTTCTGTTCAAAGACCTGTGTAAGTAGCGTTTCGAAACTTTGTAAAGACGTTAGGGTATCTGTCAAAAAGATACACAGGCTACTCCTACCGTATTTACCCATTGTTTAATATTTTCGCCTGTACTTCTAAATTTCGGTATTAGTTGTCTTCTTACACCCAGAACTCCGAAAAATTTAGAGATTGTTCAGGGATACCGTCTATTTCGGGATAATGTACCCACGGCCTGTGGCGTCTCGTTAAGAGTAGTAATGTAATCATGATTAATTCGCTTTGTTGCAGCAATAACCAAAATGTACAGAAGACAGCACGGATTAAAACGACACTTAGAAACAAGCAAAAGTGATGTGCTTGCCAGTGGCATTCGCCGCCCCATCATTGCATTCAGTGAACCCATACACGTTGTGCATATCGGCCAACTTTTTAATCGGTTCTAGGCGCGTCAGTCAGGAGCCGCGTGACTGCTACGGTCGCAGGTTCGAATCCTGCCTCGGGCATGGATGTGTGTGATGTTCTTAGGTTAGTTAGGTTTAAGTAGTTCTAGGGAACTGATGACCTGAGCAGTTAAGACCCATAGTGCTCAGAGCCATTTGAACCAATCTTTAATCGGTAAACATATCCATAGTAATACTGTCCACAGTTGCGTTTCTGTACACTATTTTCAGCGCAATGTAGATGCAAATCTAATTAGGGCAAGAAACCAAACTAATTTCTGAGACGAGAGCTTGGATCCCTTATACCAAAATACTCTGAAGGTATCCCAAAACCTCAGTTCGTCGGGTTCGTAGTGTTCTGGTTCACCCAATATATACTTCATGTTAACTAATCGGCGGGAAACGTGGAATGGATACAAGATTTTAGAACGAAACAAAAATGTTAATATATACATATGATCAGTTTTATTATTTTAGTTAACACTTCGTTAAATATTTGTTAGTTTGTCATTTTGTATTCAAATTTCCAGCTTGGTTCTACAGGCATTTTTTCAAATATTATTTATTTTTGGAAGTGTTGAGTCTTTTTACGTTTATCTTAGTTGCCATGGTACTAGGAAATATGCAAATCCTTTTAGTATTGGGAACGCTATTAACAGTGGAAGCTTACTCTGCAGTTCTTATTGGACCAATGTTTAGTGTGTACCGAAGATGTCTTTCCCTACCTGGAATTGAATCTGCTATGGCGCGCCACCGAGCAGATGTTCGTCAGCGACCTCAGCTAACTTTCTGCGTCTGACGTCTAGTCACGAGCGTGACTTCTGCTCGGCTGTATTCTTATTGAACTAGTGTGTACTGTACATTTGTGTGAAATGTGTTCTGAGCAGCACTTTTTAAGGCGGTCATGCACCTTTGTATGGACTTGATAACTCCATTGCGTCTAAAGTGACTTTGTAAAACATGCACATTTGTGTGTCGAAAGCTTTCCTAAAAGACATTTACCAAACAGTAAGACCTTTCAGAGATCAAAGAACTCTTTTTGGACATAAGGCCCTTTGAGAAAAGGTCATTTCACTGTGTAAGACCAAATAGTGTTAGAACAACTGATATATAAGGTTGAGAACATCATATTGAGGATGCCGATGGCGGCTGCGGCATCACCACCGAAACAACAGAAACTGAGAATGTGAGTCGAGTGAAAATGTGGAAAGTGTTGAGACAGCAACTCCCTTATCTGCACCGTCTTCATAGAAGTCTCTATCATTTTTATAGAGTGCAGTATCGTATTGCAACAGATTTTCAGTCCAGAAAATCTTACTGTACTTGATTATTGGGATGTGTGCTCACGATCAACACCTTGCGTCTACCATACTATTCGCTGATGAAGCAAGATTTCCCCGGAATGGGAGTGCAGAATTTTCACAACATTCATACACGTGTGCATGAGAATCATCCTGTAGTTTTGGAGACAAGACATTAACATCATTTGATGTTGCGTGGAATTCTGACTGGAGCAGTATACAGTGAATTCTTAATAGGATATTGAAATGAAATGCTGTGCTAGAAGACGTCCCACTATACTTGTCAGAACGTGGATTGGTCGTGGGTAGTAACATCTTGGTCTCCTAGATCTGATCCCAATTCATTGGATTTTTATTCTTGGATTCATTTGAAGGACGTCGTATATCCAACACTGATTGCGAATGGTGACATAATTCGCTAGTGTGTTCAAGAGAAGTTTTTACCACATGCAGCAGACACGTGGCATGTGTGAGCGGGTACGACAATACGTGATACTGTGTTAAGCTTGTGTTAGTGCTAATGTTAGACATTGTGAACATTTTGAGTTTTATTTGTCCATCTGAAGAGGACATTTGAGAGAAAAAATACCCATAGAACCAAACTGGAAATCTGAAAAGATTATAGAAACGAAGCAAATTTGTAACGACAGAAACTGTATATAATCAATAAAACTTACCATATCTATACAAGAACGTTTTTGCTTCCTATTTATGTAACTCATTTGTACGGTTGTAGGATTTCTCGATATTGGGATAAAACACTAGATTGTAGCGTAAGTAAATATTGGAAGTTTTAATTTTAGATCCCCAGTCTGCTGTAGAAAGCAATACTGAATCTCATGTATCTGAATTTCCTCCTGGGAGGTATCTGAAACAGTGGAGTTCTGTGAAGCTTGTGACTTAGCCTCAAAATTGTCCTCAGATAGGTTTTTAACATGGCTGTCAATCAGCCACTGTTATATAATACAAAATTTTTGAAAAACCTAGCCGTCAGTCGCGACTGAGGACTGTGTTTTTCAAAAATTGTGTGTCCTCAGATAGTCTTATCTGAGACCAGACAACTACTCTTTTACTTAATCGCGGATTTGCTGATTTCCTTCCGGCGTTTTACTACAAATAATGGTTTGCACTTTAGTTTGCTTGTAATTCCTTTACATTTCGTTAAGTTTTCGTGAATCCATAGGTTGCTAATAGAACAGTGTGACCCACTTAGTCATACCGACATTGACTTCATATTAGTCATTGTTGTGTGCGTTACAGTACTCCAGATTGTATGTTCGCTAAAGTCTGGCAGTGACATGTTCCTTTCGCAAGAAATATTGCAGTACGTATCAAGTATATTCCATTGACAAAAATCGTACACATGCGTTTTCGACGAGTTACTGCTCAGTCATGTTGCGTGTCGTTACAGTGCACCATGAAAATTTTTTCATCCCCTTAAAAGGAATGGTGAAGATGCATTCCGGAAAAAGCAACTGGGTGACGTCAGGATTGAAGGCACCCAGTGTGCCAGCCATCCTGTTTGTTGAATGCAGTAGCCTAAACTTCCGGCCACTCACTCGAACTGCGGTATGCCGTAACCATGGCCCTTATCTGCTCATTCATTCCAGTCTTCTGCTCATTCATCCCAGTCTTCATCAGGTAAAAAAGAACAAACTTCCCATTTCAACTACGGCGACCCACGGTTGTTTCATAACCGACTTAAAAGTAGCAAATTTTGTAAGACTTATTTTGCACTAAATCGGTCCTTTTTTTATATTTAATGATCGTGAAAGTTCTTTCTAGCATAGTGTGTAGCGGGTGCAGTAATACTACACGGAGAATTGTCAGAGGTTTCAAGATGTGGCTGTATTTATCGTTGTTCACTACTGTAGTAATAATGCAGTGAAGAATTGACTGTATTGCTTATAATACTTGGTTCAGCATTGTTCAGAAGCTCGTTTTTTGTAATAGGGGTCAGTGTTTGACCTAGCCGGTGCCGCCGAGTGCGATTATTCATTTGCCCTGGCAGCGGAATCCGGATCTGTCTGAATCTGCGCACTGCCGTTGGCATTCTGCGTCAGGTCAGCCGGATGCGAAATGCAAATGCATTCTTCCACACCGCGGGTAGAGCGTTGTTCATTTTACGGCGACCCTTGAATACAGTTCATCCACTGCCTGGCTCGTAAATACAAGGCTTTGGAAATTTGCCATAAAAGAAATTTCAGACGCCATTAGTTACGGTCACATCTCTCGTGGGTGTGAGGGAATAGTGGATTGTTCATTTCTACAAACGATAACGCGACAAAATTAATGTAATTTTGTGTTCAGTGAAGCTACAAAATGTATAATAAAGCAAAAATTTTGCTTACGAACGGCCTGAATTCATAGAGGGACGGTTCAATTGTTAGCTAACATATTTGTCAGGTACGCTAACATGTGAACGATTGAAAGCTTTATGTTAAACAAGACATAAGGTCGGTCTCTCTCTCTCTCTCTCTCTCTCTCTCTCTCTCTCTCTCTCTCTGAACTACGATACGGTCATGGGGCAAGTGATTCTCACCGCGTGGCGAACTGCTCATAATGTATGACAGATATCAAATGGAAACATGTGGAATAAGTAATTGTGGGTCATCAAAAAAATTGCAGTAGATTAGGGCTAGTGAAATAAATGAAAAATCTTTAAACGGGAAAAAACTGATATCAAAAATAAAAAATTATGCAGAAACAGGCTGAAAGGGAAAAACCGTGATCTGTGCATGTCTTAAATTGAGAAGTAAATCGATTGAAAGATGTGAATGAAGTATCCAGGAACTCCTAATAATAGAGCCATCGAAATTCAAACAATTTGATTTCTGATTACGCTCTTACTATAAGGTGACAGCAATAGAAACATTTCAGTGCTAATAAGCTCTCATTCCCCGGAAGGCTCATTTCCAAGCCATCTTAGGCGCGTCGTGACGAGATGGACGCTTGGCGACATTCGTCTCATCCGGTCAGCGGTCCGCAGGCGCCGTAAAAATATCCGCGTGGCGCGTGTATGCTGATTCCTGGCAGCTGTGAGCACGCTTTCAGATTCTGCGAGGCCGCGCCCGGCCGGCGTGCAGGTATTTTTAATCATCGCGTCCTTTCCTCCGTCACCGCCGGCGCTTCACTGTTGCGTGTATATCGATCACCGAATCGGAAGACCTAGATAGTCGCGCTCATGCGCGGAATATCTAGGGTTGTAGAGACGGACGTGGCCCGGTTCGTAATGGATATAGCATTCTCGATGGTCCACTGTCGGTCGGTGTAAACTGTTGTCTTACCTGCTCAACGATTTATGCAATAGAAGCAGTAGTATCCTTCCAAGAAAAAGAAATCTGCCGCAAGTCCCATTAAGTCCGTCCGAAGAGTTGTTCGTATGGGGATAACCTGAGTGCCGTTTCTCTCACTCCCCCCTCTCCTTCTTTCCCCCCTCCCTCTCTCTTCGCCCCCCCCCCCCCCCATCCCAATATGAAATGTATTGTACTGTTAAGAGAGCAATTACGTAAGCATTGGAATCTCTCAGCACTTTGCATTAGGTATTTATGAAGCACTACAGATATAGCAGACTCCATTTCTGTCAGTGAAAAGCTGAATGATCTGTATAGATGCCTGAATAAATAACCCCAGTATGTCAGTTACACGGCGGTGTCGAAACTTGAGCATACTGAACGCACTCGCTAAGAACAAGAAGGGCACAGCATGCTGCTGTTCCGTGCCAGCTTTTGCAGGCTGACCTTGATCCACGTTGCTGTAACTGGGTCTCGATCTGCAGGGCCGCATTTGATAGGAGTTGCACGGACTCGGCTGTCCACGTTTCCTTCGCGTGGAAGGCTGTATCATTGCAATTTAAAGCAGATTTTTTGGCTGTGATACCTGCTGCAGATATTTACTGGTTTGACTCGGCATTTTAATGTTCTGCATTGATTGCATATCTTAATGACAGTAGATTTCACAAGTCTGATTCGGAATCTGCCAATACTATGATGCTGAACCACCACTGAAATGGAATATTGGTAACTATTTTAGAACAGAAAGGCAGTAAAATGTGGCCGTTTAACGTCTACTAAAATTCAAGAGAGCAAGTTTCACGCTTTCAAGGAAGTTAAGCAACAGCAGAAATGTATTTGAATTTCAGGTATTTATGTATATTAGGAAGTTTGAAGTCGTCACGCTTATCATACTCCCAAAGATTCTACACGATAATCTTTATGAATGGGAGATTAGTAGAGGGTAGATAATGGAACAAACAAAGTACTGAATGTTCGACGATCCTACTGTACGTTAGTTCTAGGTGCTTAAAATGGTTCAGTAAAAAAGAAAAGCTGAGACTGTTTCATTGACGAGAGACTGGGCGGTCATATGTATTTCAATCTTCAGTTGAGAACGGCGTGAATTGCAAGCAGTCGTAACAAAATAATTAATGCGCATCTCTTCAGTACATGTACCTTGCCAAAATAATACTAAGAGACTGGGAAGTCACACACCAATATTAAAATCTGCATTGATTTCTTTGAACCTTGGAGAAGCCACCGAAGACTTGTTTCCTCGTGATCGTCTTACTACATGTGCTCACAGGAGGCGAGGACGCGAGAACTTGAGGGTTTCATTAGCAACCATTGTACAGTTCATGGATTGAATTTCATGCTCTTCCAAATATTGTAAAATAGTCAACTCTGGTCGTAGTTTACATTATGCAGATAGAAAAGGTTCGAGCGTAGTTTCCATAGACGTAGCTCTCAATAGAGACGGAAAGAAAAATGGCCGTAGTATTTTCAGAGGAAACATCTCGAAATTAGGTCCATGTAATTCACTGAAACCGTGGATAACTGTAAGTGGACTGACTTGGAGGGTGCTCTAAATACTACTATTGCGAAATGACTCACTTCTTAACCACTGCACCGCCTCTTTTCTAGAGCGCTCCCTCAGTATAGGCCTCAAGGAGACATTGGGACCCGTCAGTAAGTGGTGGTTTTGTACAATCCGCCGTTGCAGCAAATATTATAGTTAAAATGTGTGGGTAAAAATCCTAGGTCAAAATAGCCAAGCTTCCTTCATTGACTACTAATTTCATCTCAATGGCGACCCACCTTCAGATCTAAAATACAGAAAATTTCATAACAGGTGAACAGTATCGTAATGCGTTTTATATTTGAACTTCCGTTCTTTGACACATGCCAATAAAAATTTAATTAATTCATTGTTCGTCAGCCATTACAATCGTTATAATCTCTTGAGCTGAAGCGCTCTTAGTTTCCTTGTCCGCGCTGAAAAATTTTATAGATTGGGAAAAAATATACATATAAATGGTATAAAGCTGTAGTAAACTTAGCTCAAGTAGATCGTTTTGATTACGTAATGTAAAACGTTAGCCACGTCTCTATTGCTCATATTGCCACAGTTTTTTCAAATATAAAGTAATTGGCAGTGGTCCATATAGTCCGTGTGGAAGTAAATATGGCTTGTCACTTACTCAGTACAATCTGTAGTAAATACCTAGGTGTGAAGTACTAGGATTATATTCACGAACTTCCGTCCTTGTAACCGTCATAAATGTAACATGACATGACTCTGTGGTACCACTTCATAAAACTTCATTGGTTAGTAGCGCCATCTATCAGTTAGCATTTTCGCGTAGCAGTAACGCTTCAGTGTGGCCAGTTCTGAGACAGCCGTAATACAGCTACTTCTTGTTCCTGTAGCCTTGCGAGTGATACGCCGTATTTGCGTCCACACGTGGGCTATATGATAGTTTTCACTGTCAGTCATATTGCATTTAAACGCAAGTGGTGCAGTATGAGCTTTGGATACACATACCGCTGACGTAGTACATTATGTAACCATGAGGACCTGCTTTAGGTAAGACTAAATGACCAAATGTACTTCTTACGTCCTTATTTTTGTCACGATCTTGAAATTGTTCAGTGGGTACATAAAGAGCGATTCACCTCAACAGATCACAGATGTGTAATGCCTGATGACCGATACGATGACCGATACACACTGTAAATAATTTTTATTGGTATGTATCATAGAAAGTTTAAATATAAAATTATCACCACCTCTTTTATTCAATTTCCTGCATTTTAGATCTCAAGATGGCTCGTCAATGAGGATGTACCCGTACAGATTGTGTCGAATACGGGTAAATTAAATTTCCCTCTTCCGTCGACATTGTTTACAACAGGTATGAGTATCCTGCCGGAACTTGTGAAGTACGGTTCTAAAGACGTGCGGAATGTGGCGAAGAACTCGCTCAATACGTCGTTGAAAGTGAGGAATTGTTGGGAGCACAGAAAGGAAGAGTTCTGGACCGTTTTTGATAGCGAGCTTTCTTTGGTTTTGTACGCCTGTATACATACGACGGTTTCCATCTGGACAGATTCATTACTAGTCTATTTGCCCAACAGTAACCTCTGTACTCGCATTCGGGAGGTGGCGGTTCATATCCCCGTCCGGCCATCCTGATTCAGGTGTTCTGTGAATTCAGTAAATCTCTTCAGGAATAGTGGGCTTTGAAAAGGACACGACCCATCCCCTTCCCCATCTTTTCGAATGGAAAGGAAGGAGGGGGGAAAAAAACCTGGGTTCGGTCTCTTATGATCGCTCCGTCGATGGGTAGTTAAACTCTCTAAATCTTACTATCTTGTAACAGTAACATCTATTACGGACTGGGTGTTCTGTTGTCTTCATCATTATTTCATCCCCATCCGGCGCGCAGGTCGCAGAGTGTGGCGTCGAATGTAGTAAGACCTGCACCAACGCGGCCGGATCTGCCCCGTAAGAGGCCTCCCGGCCAATGACGCCAAACGCTCATTTCATTTCATATGCACAATACGTTACAGTTAATGTTGCAATTCAGCTGCCAGACCCTGCACCATGCGACGATCTTTTGTAGGCCTTCGAACTTCCTGCATTTAATTACAACATAATAGCGTTGCGACTGATCTACACTCCTGGAAATGGAAAAAAGAACACATTGACACCGGTGTGTCAGACCCACCATACTTGCTCCGGACACTGCGAGAGGGCTGTACAAGCAATGATCACACGCACGGCACAGCGGACACACCAGGAACCGCGGTGTTGGCCGTCGAATGGCGCTAGCTGCGCAGCAGCAGTGTCAACCAGTTTGCCGTGGCATACGGAGCTCCATCGCAGTCTTTAACACTCGTAGCATGCCGCGACAGCGTGGACGTGAACCGTATGTGCAGTTGACGGACTTTGAGCGAGGGCGTATAGTGGGCATGCGGGAGGCCGGGTGGACGTACCGCCGAATTGCTCAACACGTGGGGCGTGAGGTCTCCACAGTACATCGATGTTGTCGCCAGTGGTCGGCGGAAGGAAGGTGCACGTGCCCGTCGACCTGGGACCGGACCGCAGCGACGCACGGATGCACGCAAAGACCGTAGGATCCTAAGCAGTGCCGTAGGGGACCGCACCGCCACTTCCCAGCAAATTAGGGACACTGTTGCTCCTGGGGTATCGGCGAGGACCATTCGCAACCGTCTCCATGAAGCTGGGCTACGGTCCCGCACACCGTTAGGCCGTCTTCCGCTCACGCCCCAACATCGTGCAGCCCGCCTCCAGTGGTGTCGCGACAGGCGTGAATGGAGGGACGAATGGAGACGTGTCGTCTTCAGCGATGAGAGTCGCTTCTGCCTTGGTGCCAATGATGGTCGTATGCGTGTTTGGCGCCGTGCAGGTGAGCGCCACAATCAGGACTGCATACGACCGAGGCACACAGGGCCAACACCCGGCATCATGGTGTGGGGAGCGATCTCCTACTCTGGCCGTACACCACTGGTGATCGTCGAGGGGACACTGAATAGTGCACGGTACATCCAAACCGTCATCGAACCCATCGTTCTACCATTCCTAGACCGGCAAGGGAATTTGCTGTTCCAACAGGACAATGCAGGTCCGCATGTATCCCGTGCCACCCAACGTGCTCTAAAAAGTGTAAGTCAACTTCCCTGGCCAGCAAGATCTCCGGATCTGTCCCCCATTGAGCATGTTTGGGACTGGATGAAGCGTCGTCTCACGCGGTCTGCACGTCCAGCACGAACGCTGGTCCAACTGAGGCGCCAGGTGGAAATGGCATGGCAAGCCGTTCCACAGGACTACATCCAGCATCTCTACGATCGTCTCCATGGGAGAATTGCAGCCGGCATTGCTGCGAAAGGTGGATATACACTGTACTAGTGCCGACATTGTGCATGCTCTGTTGCCTGTGTCTATGTGCCTGTGGTTCTGTCAGTGTGATCATGTGATGTATCTGACCCCAGGAATGTGTCAAAGTTTCCCCTTCCTGGGACAGTAAATTCACGGTGTTCTTATTTCAATTTCCAGGAGTGTATATATTCGTATACTATTCAGTTGCGAATGGCCTCAGATTCCGTCGTTACCGTTGACTTGGTAGTAAACGTCAGAAGCCCCCTTCAAATTACACGAGCATGATGCCGTTGCACATTAAGAGCAACTTCAGAAAATTTGTGCTGTGCCTAATGCTGAAAATAAACGAATTTCATGATTGCACGTAAATAGGTGCTAAGTTCCATTCTCAGAATGTACCAGTAGCAGTCACTGGAAACTGTTTAATATGTAAGATTCTTTGGAGTGATGTAATGGTTTGATTGCTGCAGACAAATTTGCTACATGCCAAGTTGAGTGCCGGCATACTGGCTAATCCCTCTGGCTGAGACTTTGCTTTCGGGTGCATCGTTGTCACCCTCGGTAAAAATAGTTTCCGGCGCTAGCAGTGACGACTCAGTTTTGTCGCCACCTAAGGAAAGTAGAGTTGTAGCTAACTGCTTCCCTTTTGTAAGTAGTCCATTCTGCCGTCTCGAACTTCAGGCGTTGCCGGCGTACCCGATCCAGTTGAGAGAGACTATTATAAGAAGGTCGGCGGATGACTTGTTAATCAGCGGAAACTGTAGCAATTCTTCGCACTGCAGTACTAGTTATAGTTGTTCCAAAAGGCTGTTGTTCGTTTAAACTAGCGAGACGGGTTTAAAGAAGCCTTTCTGTCATGAATATCATTGCCCTGTAGCAATCCCAGTTGTAAGATAAATCCTAAGTTCAGACCACTGTATTAAAAAGATAAAACGCAATCACTCTCAGCTTACTATTCAACTAGCTCTCTGTAAAATGTTCGGTAATCTAATCAAAGCTGTGATTACGACACATAGGAATCTCACACCGCCGGCCGCGGTGGTCTAGCGGTTCAGGCGCTCAGTCCGGAACCGCGCGACTGCTACGGTCGCAGGTTCGAATCCTGCGTCGGGCATGGATGTGTGTGATGTCCTTAGGTTGGTTAGGTTTAAGTAGTTGTAAGTTATAGGGGACTGATGACCACAGATGTTAAGTCCCATAGTGCTCAGAGCCACCATTTGATTTGAATCGCACACCAGTTTCTGCTGCTGCTCCTGCTTCTCTTCCATTTTTCAGTCAGTATGGCTGGTTTGATGCCGTGCTCCTCGCTAGTCCATCCTGTGCGAACCTCTTCCTCTCATAACTGCTACAGCCTACATCCATTTCAAATTGCTTACTGCACTCGAGCATCGGTCTACCGCCAATTTTTACCTCTTCTCATTTCACGAGTTCTGAGCAACTCGCAAAATTTAACTATTTAAGCTGCTCAGCCAAGAAATGCAGTAACTTAAAGTGGTGTATTATTTCTCTCATTCAAAAACTCCCGTTAGTTGAGCCACGTCTTCAGCTAATTCACCGCACTTCTGACCTGAGTTCGGTGATTACGGGAAACGTTCTCACAAGGGAAACTTCCCATCGCACCCCCTTCAAATTTAGTGGTAAGATGGCCCAGCGGATAGCCTGTCAGAGGCTGTACTCACATCAAACGTGAAAACAGGAAGGTATAATGAATTGTGATAAAAGAAAACTCGAAACAGTGAACGCCACAAGCTTAAGATATGCAACATCGAGCGTACGTGAGTAGCTGCGGCGTTGTGGTTACATGGCCATGGTGTTGATTTCGAAGCGGGAGGTCCGCGTTCAAATAAAATTATGAACTGTTCGTAGGCCATTGACGTTTGTTCTCTGTATTCAAATTTGTCTGTGTCGTGGTATAACGTCAGTTTGCAACAACGATGTGTAAGGAAGGGACCTACAGACGTAGTAAACAAGTATCACATGTTACGACTCTTGCGTTCCGATTTGGATGTTTTGACTCTTGAATTGTTTTGTTGTAGTTCACATCCGATTACATGCTTTTTATATTCCTGTGAGAAGTCTGGACATCACACCTGCTCTCCCTATTCACATTCTTACTGTTTTAATCCTTGATGTGTGTTTGGTCTTTGACGAGCTATGCGCTGGGTTACCCCTAAATCTGAGATGGGTGCGACAGTGATACAGTTGATAGGCGAGTCGTTCCCAAACATTTGTCAGTATACGGCGTAATTGTTGCAACAATGCTGTTTCTAAAGAAGTCGGATACTCTTTCCCTTGCGCACAGCTATTTAAAAACATGCTCTTTCATTTGATGTATTATTTATTATTCTATGTTGAATGTATTAAATGTTCTACCAAGCCTTAAGACGCGTGTTTTTTTGAAACGCCCAGTGTTGAACGAAAATTCTGTTAGGGCTGTTGCTGGCACCAGTGTCAACCGAGCACTACTTTGGTTTGTCGAGCAGCAAATGAAATTTATGGCTGAGCAGCAGTAACTAAAGCGAAATTTAGCATGATGAAATAGTTCTATTAAAAACTGCCATTTCTGTTTTAAATTCAACCATTGCCATACCGTAAAAATCTGCAGAAATTTCATATTGAGAGTTATGCCATCGTACTGTTTTTTAGAACAGGTTATAATATAAACGAGAATCACTCCCTGAACATTCTTCCTAGGTTACGTAGTACTAAAAAAGTTCTCAAAGCAAAATGCAGCACCGCACACCCTCTGCCTGCACAGCTGTAGGTTACACAGCTGCGAATTGCCCAGCCGACTGCTGCCACAAACGTAACAGCAACGGCTGAGTTAGGAAGGACAGTACACGCGATCGTCAGCCGTCAAAGCAATTTAGTTCTGGTGGGGCGGAAAATTCGGGCACGGGCGGTGGCAGCGGCAGCAGCGGCGCGACAATGGCCGACCTCGGGCAGGCGTGCCGTCTGGCCGGCGCGGCTGCTGTGGCTGCGGCCGCGGCCGCGTTGCCAGGTCTCTGCGCCTGCGCGCCGCGCCGCCTCGCGCTCCTCCTCTCTCCACCTGCCTGCCGCCACGCGGAGGAACACGCCGTACCCCTACCACCCTGCTCCGGGCACAGTTCATTCTACATGCACCGTATATGTGGGCAGAAGAAAACAGAAATTTTGTAAAATTAAACATTGGAAAGTATTTTGCTTGCCCTTTGTAAAGACGTTCAGTGATTTACAGGGTGAAACGTATGCGTGAATATCTATATCTTGCCGCATGTAACGAGCATTCTTTTCTTACGGTTCGCACTAGGTATTTATTTTCTTAATACAGTCCTAATTCCATATTTTTGATGTGGTCTTGGTCTGCGCCTCATTGTAAGTATTGAATGAAGTCAGTCGGCATGTGGCTGTCACTATATTTCGATATAGTCGTTGCCGAGCATCGTGGGACGTTTAAACCCACTCTATCGCAGTAAGTAGTGACATGCCGGAACATTATACCCAGCTGTTGCAAACCAAATACATGTGACGGTACAATGTATCCGGTATTCCACAAACCGTGTGAGCACACGACGTGTAGCTAATACAGTAACAGCAAACATGAAAGTACAATCAGCGTCCACCGTATACACTGAAGAACAACACTCGTGTAACTAGTATGGTGGATGGATTACAATGGCGGTAAAATGCCAGCTGTTCGTTACTGTATTAGCTAAATGACGTGTGCTCACTTGGTGTGTGTAACTATGTCGCAACTTAATATTGTAGAGTTGGTTTCGACAGTGACTGTGTCGACATTGGAATCGCATTAAAATTTTTAAGACACATATGCGGAATGACTTTATTAAATAGGCCATAAAGAAACAGGAAGGGAACTATGATAAAAGCGTCATAGATGTACTACTTCGTCCACATTTTATATGGCCATGTCCTGCCCTCCCTTTGAGGGCGTATAGAAATAATGGCAACTGAAGTAGGTGACATGACATTCCAAAAGGTTAATATTTTCCCATGTTAAGTGATAAAGAAACAATCGCACTTTCTCCGCGGACGTGTACCCAAACACCTTCGTGCTCCAGTACAACGATTTTAACCTCCTCATACCTATTGACATCGGGGAAAGCACTCTGCCGCCTTGTTACAGTAATGGGATAAAATGACGAAGTTCACGTGATATTTCAAACGATCACCTCGGCTACATCAGATCGTAGTCACAAAAGGAATATCGATCTGTAAACTTTTGCTTTAAACATGAAAGAATTGGTCTTAATGTGCAGCTCAGCCTGTACGTTTTAATCGCTTGGGTGCTTGCGGCCGGCTGTTGATGTAGGCTAAGAAAATTCCTCATATCAGCTGTTTATAAATAGACAGTTAATTCTGTGAAATCCACTTTGGTCCAAAAACACTGGTATTATTTCTTGCGCAGATGGTTTGAACTTTGCCTGGTTTGACGAATTTCAGTGACATTCGCTGTGTACCCTCAACTGTGCTACAATAAATCAGCGGTACTCATCTAGCCACGATTATAGGAAAAATACTTGTCCGACGCTCTTACACTTTCTCTTTTATGTATTGTGAGCAGTGTCAAGATATAACACGTTTCGATAGCTCAAGTTACAGTTTCTCCACAGCACTTAACTGCCCTGTTGCTGGGGATCCATGCAGGGTTGCATACGAACGTCAGCAAATCCGAAAGTAAGGTTTTCGGAAGGTTTTCATTAACCCACTTGACAAGACGCCTGAGGTAGTGCATAACAAAAAATGAGTTTAATTATTGCACGCACACTGCCATAAGTTTTCGCTACGTAAGACAACTGCTATACTGTTCTTAACTGGTATACTAGTTACAAATTATCCTCTTCATTTTTCCTTTCTTCATTCGCTCGCACGTATTGTTTCGCTTATCACTCCGGGTGAAAGCTTATTTTCTTTACCAAAATTACAGTAAATTGAAAATCTTTCAACTTTCGTAGTCCTGTCTTCCTCAGTTGCGTGTAATATTACGGTATATTGATAATTTTTACTTATGGACCGTCTGACAGCAACTGAATAAAACAAAATTTTAGTGCCATACTCGTTTCGCCTTTATTTTCTGCAAGGCATCATCAGTGGCAGGTTGCGTGGACAATTTCTTACATATTACGTTCCTGTTGCATTTTTGGTGGTGTTCTTCTTAGGAATACCAATTTGCGGTTTTTTCCCACATTCCACAGCACTATGAAGTGAACGCGTGTTTCAATGCACGTGAATAAAAGAGGCAGAATGGTTGGTGTTCGGGAGAACTTTCTGTCGGCTCCCACGACCGCGTAACACGGGACAAAGTCTCTTCCTCTGGAACTCTGTATGTCTAGGTAGTTTGTCCAGTGTAATATGCAGGAGTCGTTGACGACAGTGCCACGGTGGTCCTAACTGCGTAGGGATAAACGTCATGTCATGGCGGTTTCGCTAGCCTAGTCTTACAGCTATTCTGTGTGACCTTCTGTTGGCCTATGAACTGTGGGTGGAGATTTTACAGTAGCCTATCTAAGACCACCTCCATCCCATGGTATTGCGATTAACAGGTCAGACAGCACCCTAATGAAATTCTAAAGCCAACGAAACGCAGTGATGTTTTCAGTCGCCTCTACCTAATTTGGTATTGCAGGTTATCACTAACGGTAATGTAGATGCCTTTACACGATAGCACGCGTTGAGCAATAAGCGCGGAGCACGTAACAAGGTGTGAGGCACTGAAAGCGCTGACGTGTGTTGACAGCTCGGTCAGCTGCATGTGACGCGCGCACATGTCTCGGACGAGCAGCACGCGTGCTGTGCCTTGCCGACGCTCACGCATGTCCGCCGGCGGCAGAGGAGGCGCCTGCGCGCGGTATAAATAGCGGCGCAGCCTATGAATAGCCCCCAGTGCTCCTCCGTCTGCTGCCGAGCGCGCTCGCAGCCGCGCCGCCGCTTCTTAATGATGTCAGCCGCACTAATTCTCTGCGTAAATCCCACGCCGAAACAGTTAATTTCCAATTATGGTTGTATGTTAGCATGTCGACCAACTTTCAACGATGTCTTGTGTGAGCATCGTAACAACGAAGTCTTTCGCGACGGCACTATTATATAAAACACTCGCGACTTCTTATCGCGTCAGTTCAGAGTAAAACCTTCAACGTCTTCGTCAGAAGCAACTGACTGCCAAAACTGCTGCTATGGTGGCCTTATATGGCCCATAGACGGCTTCTAATTCGTTGGTCGTTAATTACGTATTGCTTCGCAGATGGTGTCAACCTCTGCGCTGGTGGCGCCACCGCTCCGGCAGTAGCGTAAACATTGCGACGAATATCTCTGGCTCTTCTCTGCATCGAGAGCTAGCTGTTGCTGAGCACAGCTTCGCAATCAAACATAAATTACTCTGAGGAAACAAAAGTTTTGCCCCAGGCTTCCACATACTGGCATTCTGTAATAACAGAGGCTGTAGAAATAAGAAATGTGAGAAAATCTTTAGCTGTGACAACAGATACTATCTAAGCGGTGTATGGAAGCGAGCTCTTGATGCAGAGAAGAGCCAGAGATATTAGTCACAATGTTTACTCTACAGCCGGAGCGGTGGTGAAACCATCTGCGACGGCATTACGTAATTAACGACCAATCAGAAGCCGTCTTGGGGCCACAAAAGGCAGTTGCTCCTGACGAAGACGGTGGAAGTAATAGTCGAAAGCTTAGGGTTCCACCTTTAGTTGACGCGGCAGAAGCCCGAGAATATGTTACACATCGTGTAACTTTTTGCTGATGACCCGTCAAAAAAATTATATGTAGTGTTAGGCTTTTACGACAGGTGACATGGCACAACCAGCAGAATTCAGGAAAGATTCCACATCAAACAAAATTCGTACTACCATTATCGTAGAACCAACAACACTTTCTCCTATTGATCGTCGTCGTCGTCGTCGTCGTCGGTAGTTCGATGGTTCCTTTGATGCAGCTCTCTACTCCAGACCATCGTATGCATGCCTCTTCAATCTCCACCTCTACATAACTGCGGTAACCTACGTTCATTGAACATGGTTACTGTACTCAATCCTTGGTCTTATACTAAAATTTCACCGTCGCCCCCGTCTTACAGAATTAACAATTCTTCGACGAATTTTAACAAATGTATACGCAGTAAACGAGTTGCCTGATCCATATGGCTGTTATTACCTCGAAAGCGTTGCGTTCTGCAGCGAACGAGCATGAAACTGCACAAAGCCAATCAAACGTGTAATAGATGCATATCAAGGCAAAGTATTTGCCAAATAAGATAGAGAATTTGTCAAAAATGGCTAAATAGGTGAAAGACCTTGGCCTCAGATAGGCGGGTAGAGACATTAGCCGTGGGGTAACTATCGAGGAGATAGGTCGTGTTTGTTCAAAGGTGTGAAGGAATTCACGAATGGTGCAGTGACAAACTCCTGATAGTGGTTATACAAACGTTTTCTGATATTCTGTCAGTCAATAGTTGTTTCCTCTTTTTAAACAGGAATACTTCTTCACATTTTATTGCGATACGAAACTATTATAATACTCAATGTTAGTCCTGAAATCAGAGGAAAGCAGGTCGCCTAAATACCTAGTTGAATCACTGTAACTGTTGTTAGGATGATATACAACGAAAACTTACGGACAATATTTCGTTCATTCTACCCGTTTACGCCATGGTGGTTGTGGCAAAGCGCTAAAAAAAAAACAAAGATTGTCACATTCCATTACCGCTTATTCCATTGGAAATGTTTATCATAGAACATAAGGAGTTGACTTTTTTCGTTTTGCTATGTACTACCCACATCAGTCAATCCAGAATTTTATTCGCGAGAGCGGGGGGAGGAGGACACTGAGCTCTTAGGAATTTTAGTAAAAGAGAGAGAAAATACTAAAGACTGTCTGAAATCTACCTTCTAAATATTTTATAATTTTTTGAATTTAAGGAAACAGGTGTAGATTGGGGCAGACCCATAGTCTCTCTTCCTCTCCCCTTCCACCGTGTCACTTATACCCAGATGTTGTAACGATGTTTTAAAAAGATTCTGTGGACGCATTTGCATAGTTGTCTTCACGGTTGTCATTTATGTCATACCATTTCTCTGTCGACTAGATCAGCTTATCCCCATGTATAGAAATGGTTTTGCGAGATACGGCAGTCATAAATCATCGAGACGATCTTAGCTTCCGCGACGGCGTACTACTTTGTTCTACCTTTTCATTCCACAACCGAAGTAGACTAATTTCTTATAAAAATTTTTGGATCGAATGTTAAAACGCTAACTTTTAATAAGGTGTAGTGCTGGTATTACAGTATGTAACAATTGGCACCCATGTATTCATAGCAGTTTTATGTCGTGCGCACGCTAAGATGCTAAAAATTTAGTAAGAGAACGTGAAAAAGAGAAGACATAAAAGCTGCGGTCAGAGTAATTAATGCGTTCATTTTTTAAGGCAATGAATCAACGATTCGTGTCTCGCACATATGTTCAGGGCATGGCAGATATGCGCGTATTCTATACAGAAATATCCCAGTATCCTTAAAGTGAGAATGTGAATTCAGTAGGTGACATTTGTTTAAACACCGTCACAATCTTGTTCAGTACTTTATCCATTTGAAATAAAGTAACCTTTTTTAGCCGAAACTTCAGTCCTACCATTTATCACGAATAAGAGCCTAAATTTCATCGGGAAACTAAACATCATTGTGCGCTATTAGACGTCGCCGTGCACAGTACCATAGTCATCTCTAGTGTTGTTCCATGAACTTTACACACTGCAACACGAAAGCAAGTTTAAAGACCTCTCTGTAGGGTTGGCTTCTGTAAATTGCCACACTTCTCACCAATGAAAATAAACTGAATGGAAAAATCTCATTCGCACACAGTGAGCACCATTTTTATAGCTGTAACTATTTTACGGGAACGAAAAAGCATTTCATTGCACAGTCTGTTTCACTTTGAGCTCCAGTTCAGTAATAAGCTCCGGGCTGCTAAGTTCTCTCACGCAGCATTCCTGGCAACTCTGCGAAGGAATAATTTATTGCTGATGAACAGGTGCTATATGAATGCAGCTGCTAGGCAGCGTTCATTACCTGTATTCACGGCAGACGGCGCAAACTTTTTAATGAGTTGAGAAAGGAGCTTGCGAAGCTCGCAGATGGGTGTGTCGCCGTTGAAGCTGCTCGTAAACCAGCCAGGGCCCTCGCATTGAATTTTTGTATCAGATATGCCGGCGGGGCATGTTTAATTAGAGGTTGGCGCGCCAGCGGTGTACTTGAGACTGAAAATTGCCGCAACTGATGAGTTTCTCCGAAGTACCTTTGAAGTTCATTATACATGGCACAATATTTTCAAAGTGATAGTTGTTGACTTCCCACTCAAACTGCAGCATTTTGCTACTTCCGAAACTTTGTATATTAGTTCCCTGAGTAAATGTCCCCTAGTAGTCATATTCTTTGTTTTCTGTACGCACATCGTAGCAGTGTCAGTATTTTTCCCCAGTTCGGCGAAAGATGAAACGAAATATTGCTTCCCGGGGCCTGCTTAAGGCAGCATGACACTCGCTTGCTTAAGTTTAAGGTTACAATGTAGCTATATCTGGGCGATCAACTCCACATAGGTTGTGGCTTCATTTTAAAACTTAACATTAAGCTTGGAGGCTAGTGAGCAGCGTTATTTCTCTTGTGTCGTATTACCACCACTACCACTTCCTGCATATCACAGTCCCAAAACTGGAAAAGAATGTATCTCAGAGCACAAAGTGCGTTCATATCGTTATCGGCCCTTGGGGAAGATACGACGACGGCGTTAACAGCACTGTCATGACTACAAAAAGCTGTTGCACATGTACCTCGATTCCACATTGCCTTTTTATTAAAAGCTCAAGAGATACAGTATAGGAGACCTTCATTTTTCCAACAGTAGACTGGAAAAGAAACTGAAACCGTCATGCTGGTGTGCCTTCATTTTGTGTCCGAGCTAGTGAGCGCCATCCTGCCTGCGGACGCAGTGACCGCAGCGTGCCTCCTCGAGGAAAGGCAGTGAGCAGACGGCCAAGGCAACCTCAGTGGCGCGCGGGAGGACATTAACACTACTTGCCAAGGTCGTCGCTTGCTTTTCTCGCTGTAAGTTTTCTTTGGCGAGCTTCTGGCTGGCGTGATGAATGCGCTGCAGCTACTGTATTGTGTGCCTTCTGGTCAAAGTTGCTCGCAACTCTCCCTGTATCTCATCCGACTCTTGCCGCCCTTATTTAGGTAACAGTCATCAGTGATGAATTTGGCTGAAAGCCTTCGTGTTAGTTCCGCTTTCGGCTACGTGGTTGTCAACTATACAATGAGTCGATATATTACTCCAGATAGGTCTCCTTCGTCTACCCTGTATGCTGCATCAAACGTTAACTTGGTTGCTCATAATTGTTTAAGCGCTAGTTTGTTATGCTGTACTTACTGTTATCGATATTTAGACATTAGTCAGAGATCAGACTGAAGACTTTCTGGGAAATGTTGTTTGGAAACCGTTGTTTGCTTTCAAAGAGTATACTTACCTAACAATTGCCACGATTTTGAATTGAACATATATCTTGTTGCAGGTTGTCTCCTGCTTTGTGTAGAATTATTTGATAATCGGAAACGAATATACCTTTTTCATTCAGTAGCTGATAGTACTGCTTAGGTACACTGTTCGTAACAACATATTTGATGCCAGTGAAGATCACGGACGAAGTGAAACGTTTCTGTCTTAAAGGAAGTTCCAATACCAATGAATTATGCAATTAAAGCAGAAATTTTAATTACTGAAGTTAGTCAGTGGTGGTTCCCATAACGTTTAGTTAGTGAAATATTTTTATTTAAATGGCCCCCTGGGCACGTCTGTTTAAAATGTTGTTAAATGTGTCTACAAAGGACACGATCATTCGATGTGTTTATATTGTTCAGATACATCGCTCTCATCCTGCCTAGTTACATAGTGTCGCTCTAAATAACACTTCGCATACAACTCCCGTATTTTTTATGCAACAGGCTGTGTTTTGAACTGTGAATATTAATCGTGTGACATTGCAGTTACAGATTTTATCATTAGAGATGACTAATAAAGACTGTAGAGAAGGCAATCTGATTTCGAAACGACCTTTAAAGCGAATATTGTGATACGTCTTGGCTAGCAAGGTGTTTCACGGAATCTGTGAGCTTCGTTGGCTGCCTTTTATAATGTGTGTTAAGTGATTGATAATGAAACTGCTAATAGACAATGATGTATTGGACTTCCGTTCATCAGACGACTTGGCAGGTTGTACATACGCAACAGAGATCAAGCCTGGGAAGTGCATAATTTCGAAGTAGACCGTTGCGTGTAGGCCCTGTAGCATAGTACCCGACATGTTAACTTGTTGATTATCTGGTGTCGTCGGTTGAGTGTGGCCCCGCCGACGTAAGTCGGACCACAGAAAATACAAAGAACGTGTACACCGGGCGCATAAGAGCCACGTTGTGGCAAGGACGAATGATGATACACACTTATTTTTTTCCTCTGAAATATACTTCGGAAACTGTGGACTAGTCGGTAGTGTTGCAGAACACCCTCCGGCCGCCGAGTTCCCCTTCGGACAGCAATTTGATGTCGAACATTCTTCTACGCTGCTAGCTGCTCCTCCTCGCCCCCCCCCCCCCAAAAAAAAAAAAAAAAATTTAATTAAGCAACTTTAAGTAGGCTATGGTGTATAAATTTGTCTAATCAATTAGCAATTTTGGTAAATTGCGGCTGTTCCATTGAATAGGGTTGCAGACAGTTGTGTAATATCAGCTACTTAATTTTTGTCGCGCGTGGAACTAAAAAGCAGTTTAAAGCAAGAACAACTTCAGGAATTTCTGAATTTCACTGTGGAACCCCCAACAAGTTGTAGCAGTATTTTCAGGAATTCATACCTTGCAAAATTTGCTTCATTGAACGTTGCTGCTGCATCAGAGATAACAAAATATAGTGTAGTAATTGACACAAACGTTGTCTTCGAAATTCTGGCCCAGATTATGCAGTTAATGGGCTTCTCAGGATTCTGGTAACGGCCATGAAGACTACTTCTTAAACAGTCAAACTTCTGATAGATCTTACAAAGTTTCTTTGAAGACCACCACTATGGCAAAAGGTATTTTCCTATGTTGTATTTGAACCGTGCATCACTTCGCGGAGGACATAGCCCATGAATGGTTTTATCGTCAGTTGAAGAGAGGTGAAACAAACTGCCTATACAGCTTGTCTCATATCTGATACGCTGCTATCATTATACTTATCCGTAATGAACTAAACTATATACTAGTAACAGTAATAAATTCAATGTATTCAGAAGAAAACTGCAGCTGTACACTAAAAAATTAATACTTTCAAGTTACTCAAACAAAACCATAAATAATCCTAAACAGAGTGAAGGCGATCTTGCGCTTACAAACACATTTATGCAGAGCGCAATAATGCGTGTTGTCCGGGAAATACGTCCTCACAGGTTAGTGCTTTAAAAATTTTTAGTCTCAAAACTGTCATGTGCATGGTCATGCCTACACAGCGTTCTGTCTCAACAGCTGAATAAACCAGAAATTAGGTAATAATATATATATCATTGGAAAGGGGAAATTCATGCTTAGTAAAGCGTAGTAGCTTGTCGATTGGCAATTCGCAAATTGCTCCCATCTGTGTTGAGGAAAATAATCATTTCATAAGACCAATGATTACAAAGATAATACAGGTGAATATGTTCATCAAAACGAACAGCGCTTGATCAAACAATCTCTGTAAAAAGCAAGATAGTTCTGAGTGTAAAGTGTAAAGTTTCTTACCATGCTGCATTGTCGGACAGAAAGTGAGAATCATCCACAAGGAAGGAGGAAACGAAATAAACTTGACGGATTTGAAGGATACGTGGTGTTAATTCAGCCCTTACCAGATACTCAAATATACAAAGAACTTGTCAGTGTGAGCCCACATGCCATAATGACTTCGTCCCCACTATGGCTTTGAATGCATGGCCTGATATGGTTTGGTAGGGTGTCATAATGTCTCTGTAGCCTCTCCTAAGGCAAGCTGGTCACAAGCGTTGTAACTGGTCTTTGATATCCTGGATACGGGTTCTGGGACGAAGTTGTCCGATGTGGTCCTATAAATGCTCCATCGGGGGCAGATCTGAGGATCTTTGCTGGCCACGGTGTGCATCACATCACGTTGGCAGTTATTGCACACGCGTGCCATTTGGACGAGCATTATCGTATTGAAAAATGACACCACGCACTGTCACCTTACAAGTAATAACATGATTACCCAGGGTGTACGTGACGTCCCGTTGTGCCGTCAGTTTCCTCACACTACCAACCGTGACAAGAAATCCTATCCGATGACTTTAATTTGAGTGTACGCCAAGAGTAATATTTATGAACATCCATGCAGACGGCTAAATTATTTCATAACGCAAGGGAAGTCAAGTGTCTATCAGTTGCTTCCCCCAAAAGTCAAAATTGTAACCTTCAGGGACAACGTGCTGGGTACCTGAATGTAAGACATTCCACCAGAAAGATATGCGCAGATCAACATGCACGATGGATTTCTGAATGTAACATCGGCATCCCTTTTAGTACAACTGGAGACAACTTTGCCTCTTATCTTAGCGAAGGTGACTAGTAGTCGTCGTGCAGTCAACTGTGCATAATAGTGGCAAGATGAGAATATCTCAACGCTGCGAAAATGAGAACAGGAAACTGATGGCTCAGTCTGCTACTCATGTTCTCAGCAAAGTTTCATGATGCACGAGATCATACTTGTACGTTCTCCTAGACAACTTTTAACAAATTGTTCCTTCACTACGCGAAATCACAATTTAGACATAATTAATTTTTGCCCCCCCCCCCCCTCTCTCTCTCTCTCTCTCTCTCTAGGAACCGATCGTAGACTCGTACACATAATAGTAAGATTATCATGAGATTGCACATGTAAGTCATCAAGGCAATTTCCAACAAATTATTCCCTTTTCCACGATATTGCACGTCGTACATCTACATCTACGTGATTAACTCCGCTATTCACAATAAAGTACCTGGCAGAGGGTTAAGTGAATCACTTTAAAGATGTCTTTCCGTTCCACTTTCGAACGGCGCGCGGGAAAAACGAGCACTTAAATTTTTGTGTGCGAGTCCTGGTTTCTCAGAATTTAGAAGAGTATTCCAGTCAACATTGTCAAAAAGGTTCCTATAAGTTTGCAAATGCTGTAAGCGTAGATATGCCTTTCCTTAACATATCTTCTGTGAGAAGTCGTAGGATCAGTAATGTCTCGCGTGTTCCTACATTTCTCTAGAATCGAACTGATCTCCCCCGAGGTATGCCTCTATTAGTTTTTCCATTCTTCTGTAAAGAATTCGTTTTAGTGTTCTACAACCGTGACTTACTAAACTGATAATTCGGTAATTTTCACACTTGTCAGTACCTGCTTTCTTTGCAATTGGAATTATTATATTCTTCTTGAAGTTTGAGGGTATTACGCCTTTCTCATATCTTGTTCACCATATGGAAGAATTCTACCATAGCTGGCTATCAGTAGTTCTAACGGAATGTTGTCTACTCCCGGGGCCTTCTTTCGACTTTGATCTTTCAGTGCTTAGTCACATTTTTCACGCAGTATCGTAGCTTCCATCTCATGTTTATCTGTGCCCTTTTCAATTTCTGTGATGTTGCCTTAAAGGTTATCTGCCTTGTCTAGACTCTCTATACACTGCTTCTACTTTTCAGCTTTCCCATCTTTGCTTAGGACTGGTTTTCCATCTGAGCTGTTGATATTCATACAGGTGGTTCTCTGTTCTCCAAAGGTCTGAAAGTTTCCTGTAGGTGGCATCGATCTTTCCCATAGTGAAATATGCTTCTAAATCGGTTTATTTGTCCTCTAGCCATTCCCGCTTAACCATTTGCACTTCTGTCAAAAACTTCTTTAGACATTTGTATCCCGTTTCGCTTGCTTCATTTACTGCATTATTGTCTTTCCTCCTTTCATCAATTAAATTCAGTATCTCTTGTTACCCTAGGATCTCTACTAGCTCTCATTTTTTTACCTACTTGATCCTCTGCTGGCTTCACTATTTCATCTCTCAAAGCTGCCAATTCTTTTTTTATTGTATTCTTTTCCTCTGTCCTTGTCAATCGTTCCCTAAAACTTTCTGAAACACTCTACAACCTCTGGTATCCAGGTCGCATGATCTTAAATTCCTGCCGTTTAGCAGTTTCTTCAGTTTTAATGTACAGTTGATAACAAACTAATTGTTGTCGGACTCCACATCTGCCCCTGGAAATGTCTTAAAATTTAAAATCCAGTCCCGAAATCTCTTAACAATTACATAACCATTCTGAAACCTTTCGGTGTCTCAAGGTCTCTTCCACGTACAAAACCTTCTTTCATGATTCTTATACAAAGAATTAATGATGATTAAATTATACTCTATGCAGAATTCCTCCAGGCGTTTTCTTCTTTCATTCCTTTCCCCCAGTCCATATTTACCTACTATTTTTCCTTTTCTCCGTTTTCCTACTATATAATTCGTCACCCATGACTATAGTAAATTTTCGTCTCCTTTAGTTGTTCGAATATATACATTTTTTTCTGTCTCGCATTTCTAGTGTCATCTGCGAAACTAATTGGCATATAACCTTTTACTACTGTGGTGGATACGGGCTTCGTGTGTGTCGTGGTTACAATAATGCGTTCACTGTGTTGTTCATAGTAGCTTAACCGCATCCCTATTATTTTATTCGTTATTAAACCTACTACTGTATTACGCCTGTTCAGTTTGTATTTGTAACTCTTTATTCACCTGACGAAAAGTCGTGTTCCTCAAGCCACCGTGCTTCACTAACTCCCACTATATCTAACTTTAACCTATCCATTTCCGTTTTCAAATTTGCTAACCTACCCACCCTTTTGTGATTTAACATTACACGCTTCGATTCGCAGAATGCCAGTTTCTTTCTTCTGATAACGACATCCTTCCTAGTAGTCCCCAGCGCTCGGAGATCGTAATGGGGTACTATTTCACCTCCGGCATCTTTTACCCAAGAGGATGCCGTCATTTATCGATACCTTATCAATAGTTCATGAAATTTGCAGTTTGTTTCTGAGTATGAAATGAGTTATTGAAATTGTTAACAAGTTTTCAAAGTGCATGTAACGTCAGCAGTACAGCTGGAGATATATATTAACATTCAAACAGTAAATGTAAATAATGAAAGATAGGCTTGTTGGTGCCATGCCCCCTTAGATGAATCCCCGAAGTGTCTGTAGGTACCGCCACAACAACGGTTCTTGTCATCCCGTCGTTCTCACGCTCCGCGACTATCTGCGTGCCGCATCTTGCTAGCTTACAGCGACCTTAATCTTTCCATACAGTACATTAAAACATACTAGCAAAATGATGAAAGTAGAACAAGTAGACAGAGACAGGGCATGAACGTCACATCCTTCACCATGATGCCTGGAGCAACACCGCTATGCCTCTCCACAAAGACTGGACGAATGGAATCGCTTGCCAGGTTTCCCACACTCGCTGACGATGGTCAGGCAATGTAGTGGACAGTCGCGATATATGTGATATCGCTCATAAACAGCCCTTCCGTCTCGGTCCACTGTCACATCCGAACGCTCCACAAATCTGGACATTGCACGACTCCACCAGCCGGCCAAATGGAGATACAAAATAGGGCCCCATTCACACACATTTGTAATCAACGCTCCCCCATAAGAGGACGCATCATCTTCGTGACGTGCAGTGAATAATTAAGACACACTGTTCATGTTCCGCAAACACAAACAGCACTAATACGTGATGGCCGCCCCACGTGTTACAGAGAATAGCAAGAGTAATTTACATAATAACTGAAGGTGTGCACGTATACGAAGTTAATTCAAATCCGACTTCGTCTTCACGGTGCTTCAGTGTAGTTGTTGCCCCCCCACCCCACCACCGTCCCTTCAGGTAACGTGTTTCGCATGACACTTTTCAGTAGCTTGCATTTTCAGCGGATATCTCCCAGTAACCCCCTCCCAAAAAAGTATAGCTGGCTGTGGCAGCTGAAGGACCGGTGGCGGGAGGTCCTTGCCTGCAGCTTTGGCCCGCTCTGCAGATCCATATAAAGGAGCAGGCTCGGAACGCCGCCCATATTCCTGTTCTTTTTGCAGCGCAGACTGGCGGAACAAGAAGCCCCAGTAGCCTGCTCTGTGCGCCACTGCGGACTGCCGCAGTGAAAGTGACCGTTAGTTCTTGCCTTCCTCGTGCTTGGTAGCAGTTAACACGAAGCGTGGTCTTCCATGTCAACGCTTTGTCTCACTATAAAGCAGACATTCCTTTTCTCATATTGTTTCAGAACAAATTTCATTTGTTTCGTTGGGTGCATGGTAATAACAAGCATTTTGGATAAGGCTCAACTTGCAGTATGGATATTTTACCGGCTCTCCGCAGCGCTTACCTGACGCTATTTTAGGCAGCGTTACCTGAATATAGACGTAAATCGTCGCGATTTTCTTTCGTAATTTGCAGGGCAAATCATCTCATGCAAGCTGTAGAATCCTGTAGCAATAAATGTCATTTGTGTCCATGGTAATCCTGACAATGGTTTCTGCATCCTAAAATTGATGTCAATAATATAGTATTTGCCGTATTCCTTCCTGTTGCTGAATTGTAAATCAGCGAAACTTAATATTTTGATTGTGGTAATTGTACTTACACCTATAATTATGGTAGCAAATGTTTTATGCCGGTAAGTGAAAGCATGCACGTTCTTCTTAGAGTATAGCTGACACAGTAAACCTCATTGTGAAAAAAGTTAAATACACATTGAAATCCTCACGGCGCAGCACCTTACCTCACCGCAAAAAAGGCAAAAATAGATGGCGCAGCCCATGAATAAAGTGGGGATTGGTGGCGCCATATCATTTTCGCACATAGAGCTTCGTGAGACGGCACGGTGGCGTGAGGTTTTCAGTGCGTACAAAAACTGCAGGCATGTACCCTCAGACTAATTACGTAACTTTATTTTTTCGATGTGATCATTAAAACTGCGAACACCCTCCTACACCTAAAAATACATATTTCGTCGACCACTACCTTGCTTGACAGGAGTATCAATTTGCAGACTAATGCAGTTGACACTGTCATTGTTGTTTTTTCTGGGTTGTCTTTATTCCCAAAAATTTCATTCTTCACCCCTTCGTAAACATGTTTTTAATTATAATACGGCTCATCCTAATGTTTCGTATGTTTAGTTGAACCTGGATTCTGATTTAAATGTCTCGGACAACAAATTTTCGTTGTGACGTGCTGGTGCTTCTCAGCTGCCAATTACTTTCCATTTGCAGACCCTGTTTTGTAGAATCTCATGTTGAACGGTAGGTGTTATAAACAGAGTATTTGACTTGTAGCTAGGACACTGGTTCTTCACATTTTAGCCAGGGGGCTCATGCTGAGAAAATTGTGTACCAAATTATTAACGGACTATCTGATCATGATGGACAATTGATGGACATAATATGGCATCTTATTGCCCTGAGGCAGGTTCATACAAAGCAATGTTGGAAGGAGTGATGAGATGCTAATGTCAAATTGAAGTTGATTTCCTAAAAAAATTCTCCAGAAGACCCATTACAGTAGACATTAGATAACTAAGGAAATTAAAATGCCGTGTGAGGGGAAGAGGGAAATGTATTTGCATATTGCAGAAAATTCTCTAGTATTATAAGGAAAGTCATTAAAATGTCCAAAGCATACACATCTGACAAGAATAAATAATGCAGGTAATAAGATAAAAACTTGGGGATATTGTCAGACGGGAGACAGAACAGTCAGTCAATGTAAACGAAGTGACAGTGTTGCGACTGATAATTAATAAGTTGACATCACTTTTAATGACTTCAAAAGCAGCAGAAGTAGGATTAAATGGTTCAGTTGAACAAGCATGATAATCTGTTAAAAATGACTTTATAATTGTAGCAGCAAAATTAGGATATATGGTTGTTGAATAACGATGAGAATATATTAAAAATGTGATTCCACAAAACTTCAAGCGACTAGGAACAGCAACAGCACCAGTATCCTTAGCTGAAGTCCAACTTAATAAGTGATGTCCTTAGCGATGAGTGGAATGCATCACTGGCACAGGAACTTTTTCCAGACAGGCATGGAACATGAAGTTGTTAAACCTCTCCATAGGAAAGGTGACAAAGACTTTAACAATTATCGACAAATTTCGTTACTGACATTCTTCCAAAATACTCGAAAAAGCGGAAAAGGTGTGGACTAAAGAGCAGTCTCAGCCTTAAAGTAGGAACAACTTATTTAGCATATCGCAATTGAGATTCCACAAGGGTTGCTCGACTGAGAATGCCGTTCCTACATTCACTCATCAAATTGTACTAGCCGTGAATAATAAAATATCGCCAGTTGATATTTCTTGTAACCTGCGAAAGGCGTTTGAGTGTGTAGATCTTGTTACTCTCTCAGAGAAAGTAAAGTTTTATGGAATTAATGACTTACAAAACAGCTAATTTGAATCATATTTAAGAAACAGATCACAACAGGCTGTGCCGAATAATTCAAACAATGTCTGAAGTGTAGAAAATTTTAGTGACTCGGGAGAAATCGGAGATTCTCACAGGGTCCAGTTGTGGATCTATTCCTCCTATTCCTTATGTATGTGAATGACCCTCAACATTCAACAAGTAGAATTTGTGCTTTCTGAAGGCGATATTGGCACTAAGAAGTCGCATTAGAGAGAAAACAAAAAGAGATTGTAAATGATGTTCTCCAAAAAATGAACTAGCACTCAGAGAATGGACTATCGCTAAATTTTGAAGAAAAAAACTTTATATTCGGTTCACACCAACAAATAGTCACACCAGTAATTGATGTAGCACAGGAGCAGGAGTCGATATTTGGCGTAGAATGCTCCAAATTTTTGGGTGTGCATATTGAAGAAAACTTAAATTGGAAAAAGCATATTTCTTAGCTTCTCAAACAAGTTCAGCAATGTTCTTCATGTAATTGCTAATCTTTCGAACAAACGAATCAACCTCTGGACATATTTTTTATATTTGGACTTAATAATGTCCCATGGAATAATTTTCTGGAGTAACTCAACAGTTAACAAAATAAGTGTTTATTGCATAAAAGCGACCAATAAGAATAACTTGGTATTCACCCACGGACGTCGTGTAGGTACCTCTTCAAGGAGGGAGGCATTTTAACTGCAACGTCACAAAATGAACTACGTCATACATAATCCATCACAGCTTGAGAACAGTGACTTCCATACCTCCAACACCAGGGGGGAAAATGACCATTATTATAGCTGTCAGTGGCTCAGAAATGAGCCAGTACGCAACAACAAAAATTTTTGATCTTTTGCCCAATAACGTAAAATGTCTGACTGATAGGAAAACAATATTTAAATCTTTAATTAACATCATTTCTCTTGGAATACCACTATTCCATTGACGAATTTCTGCGTAAAAACTGGAACTCTGGGAACAGCTAGTTCTGGATATATAGGTACGTATGTAACAGGTAGCAGAGCTAAATGGATGGGTCTCTTCAAATTATAGCTTAGAGGCGTTTGTCTATTGGAGAATGGTGATATTTGAATTCTTCAGACAGTATAGTATATGTGAGGATGCAGTCTTGGAATAAACAAAGGTAACATTAGACACACAGAAAAATACGAACTACTGTGGATCGATATCATCAAGGGAAGATGTTCCTGAGCTTTATTTTCTATTAGGTTTTCCACAATTTTGTATTAAGTTATTTGCCTGATTTAAAACGCGAAGGATGTTGCATTTTTAAAAAAATCAAGGAAGTTTAAGAATTCGTTGCTGGTAGCAGTTTCTGAAAAAAAAGTTCATAAATTTTGAGTCATGGTCTAATAACTACCAGTATGGCTTAAAATTGTAATAAATATTGGCTTTGATATTTCCGTATATACCAGCGCACTCTACTTTTTCAGTTGATATGTCTGAGAGTTACTTTCTGACACCGTACGAAACAGTCGTAGGCGACCAGTAATAGGAACAAATTATTCAGGTCGTGGTATTGACTCTCTCGCTTAAACCGTTCCGCTACGTGGCAAAATAGAAACATTGACAATACGTCGAACAGGCAAATACAACGTAATGGCAGAGAGATTACACCCCAAGCCGTAACGTGAGACACAAGCAATACTAACCACACTCTCTCTTCTCATACAAGGATCCAGTTTTAGTTTGTTCTCAACGTAATTAATTTTTGGAGCAGTGTCTTTGATGAAATTATATTCGAAGTATCCTTGATGGGCTCCTGCAGGTGTTAAGTGGATGGACCTCGGGAAAACAGTATACTGAGTTAGTGGTGTTAATGCTAGCAGTAGTCAACGCGAAACGTAATTACTATTATAACCGTATACGTAACTATTTACACTTCAGCACAATAATCGTGACATTTTCATACATTCGGTCAGGTAACATAAATTGACTACCCCGTTGTTTTCGTAATCACAACCTTATAGAACAACTTGGTTAGTTGAAAATGCATTCTAGTGTTACTGGCGAGTAAGCTGTTCCAGCGAATAGTAAGCTTGCTAAATAATCTAGTTCCCATTACGAATAGGTAAGTTTCTGCAGAAAATTTTGTCGTGTATACGTCTTACATCGCATGCTGATGTGTGTGCTGGCATGTTTGTGATTGCATAAGAAGTTCAGTAAGCATTCAGCTTTTACTTTTTTACCGTATAAACAGACATGTGTTGTTCAAATAAGATGGTTTTAAAGTTTTGACATTTTTAAACTTGGCAACACACAATGTCGAACATTTTGAATTTATGGCACTGACATTCATTTTACGAACGATTGTGTAATTTATATTTTTAGCACATGCTCGCAGCGCAAATATTTTTCAGTGATATTGCTTTTTTCTGCATGAATATTTTCTGCCTGCCTTGTTCAGAGGAATGCGTTCTACATTTTAATTGACGTTTTTTTTTCCATGGCGACAAATATGGAGAGAGGAGGTACGTACTGTTGATGGCGTGAACTGCCTCGTTCATAAGAGCGCACTGTGTGTTTGTTAGTAATTATAAATTGCCGTCTGTTCACGCGAGTAATAAATGTTTCCCACTTAGTAATTCCTTGAAAGACGAGTCACGTCTCGCGTGCTTGGGATCGCAGTTCAGTCAGCATCATCATTGAGTGCATAACCCTCCTCCCCCACTGTAAATGATGGCCCGTTGATTTAAGGCTCAGAGCTGTCACACGATAGCGTCCCACATGTTTCATCGGGTTCAGATCGGGGGAATTTGGTGGTAAAGATACGAACTTCAATCCTCTTACGTGGGTGGTAGACGATGAGAAGGTTGTCGAAGACAGCGATGACGCTGTGAAAATTTTTATTCTGGTATTAACAGCAGTACAGACAGTAAAACATTTAGCAACCTATATCTGAACCTTCAACCTTAACTGCGAAATAGAGTAAGCAGTCCAGACATATGCAGAACTCGAAATCCCATGGTCTAGACAATATATCTGAGAGATGATCAAAGAAATGGGGTTGGTAGGTGCTGATGTGCTGCATCCATTGTGTTAAAGAATATGGGAAAATGGGGAGTGGCCAGAAGACTGGTCAAAGTCTCTTCGTCCCCCTACATGAATGGTCAGCCAGAAACTGCTCCAACTGCCGGACTATAGCTCTTGTATCCCAAGCAAGCATTTGCTCCACATCTTGAACCGCCTGAGATTCTCACTATACGGGAAATAATGGAGACATGAGTTGTGTGTTTCATCTGCTTGCTTGACTTGTTGTCTGGGAAAAGGTTTGGCAGTTTCTCACTGAGTTCGGTGTCCCGCCACATGTACTGTATCGACTTCTAATGCTGTTTATCACCTTGCAGCTGTGAATACAAGTGTTGGCACGTCTGATATCTGTAGTGTATCAAAAGATGTTACACAAGGTTGTGCTCATGTCGCCCAACTAAAGCATCTCAGCAGACCTTGCCATTAAGAATGCTCTTGATTGGACTAAAGGCATCTCAATGGTAGACCTCTTAACAATCTCAGATTTGCTGATTGAACTGTGCTTTTAGGCAACAGCGAAAATAAACCTGCTGAGCTACTAACAGAAGTGAAGGACATAGTCAGTCATACGGATTAGACATCAATCTCAGGAAGTCCAGACTCATGGTAACTGATCGAGGAACACAGGTTCAGCTCACAGGTCGATTAAATGAACTGGTCGTCATGCATTCTTTCACCTGTCTTCGGCCAACTATCTGTGACACGGCAAGCTGTGAAGATATGAGGAGGATCACGCCGCCAGGGCGAGTGGCAATGGAGCAGTTTGCAGAGAGAGAACGCACACAACGAAGGTCTGGCTTGTTAAAACACTCGCATTTCCGGTCTTTTACGTTTGCGAAACATGAGCCATTAAGGCCATAGAGAGCAGCGCATTGATGATGCATTTGAACGTTTGTGCTGGCGCAGGAAGCTGCGCATAAAATGTAACAAAAGAACAAATTTGGCCATTATTGAGCGACCCAGTAGACGCCTTTCTCCTGTCAAGAAAAAGGGAATCCAGTCCTTTGGCCATATTGTGTGAAGAGATAGAAAGATGATCTACAGTAAATAAGCATGGAAGGCAACATCGAGGCCAGGAGGCAGGAGGGAAGAGCAGCGAGCATGTGGGTGGGTAGATATCTCTGGTCTGAGAAAAGCTGGTAACTGTCCGGGATGGACGCCATTGGTTCATGGAGCCACGATGATCAGCAATGGCGGCGGCGGCGACGACGACGGCTAGGCGGCGGTGAGTTGTTCACCGTGCTACTCAAATCACTGCAAGCACAATTCTGACCTTGGCATAGGGATCGTTAGGCAGCTGGAAGGTGTTACCGTCGTCACGGAAGACTTAGTGTGAAGGGATGTAAGTGTTCAGGAAGAAGTTCACACAGTCCACAGCTATCACGGTGACTGTTTACTGCCACAGTTCCCATGGTAACTCAGATGAATTTCCCCATAACGTAATACTGCCTCCATCGGAATGTCGTCAGAGCTCCTGGACGACAGTGTATCTGGTCGCCGCAGTCGATCTAGCATCACAAAGGCTATTCATCCAACCAGGCGACATTTTTCATTGTTCCACGGTTCAATCTCGTTTATCCTGCCCACTGGAATCGTACTTGACAATGTCGTTTGGGTTGTCTGATCAGGAACACTTGAACTTTCTCCAGCATTGTACTCAGTCGTCAATCTGCCACAAACCGCCGCCAGTTCTGCTTTACAGCGCGGACAGGCCGCCTACCTCCACATTCTGTGATGATGATGATGTGCCGATGCCCAGCACATCGCCCATGCGGGATTTCGCCGTTCACCCTTTCTTCATAGATAAAATAGCACGCGAACAGCCGACCAACTTCACCGTTTTAAGGATAATCGTGTCCAGACGCCAGTCCATAACAATCTGGCCGACGCCACTTATTTAACGGCACTAGGATTTCACATTAGCGACCCGTATCGTTGCTATACTGATTAGCTGTTCATCTCTGCTCAGCTTATATACTTTCTTTAATGCGTTACATGCTCGCATCACCATCAGATTGGATCCAGTGTCACGGTAGGCAGTGGTTGTTTTTCCTCGTCAGCGTAGCTTCCCCGGACAGTGAGTACTCGTCGGAAGTACTACAGTTGGGTTCCTAACGTGGCTGGTCGTACAAATTGTGGCAATCCGTATGTTGGGAGATTAAGATCTGGCGAGTTCAAGGATGTAATTGGAAAACTGCCTCAAAACACGTAACACTTGTTCTATAGGCGGCACGGGCGGGCTGGGGCTCTTGGCTAAGTAGTAGCTGGTACGAATCCAGACACCGAGCGAGGTGGCGCACTGGTTAGCTATCCTGATTTAGGTTTTCCGTGAGCTCTCTAAATTGCTTCACACACACATGCCGTTCTCCATCCTTTCCTAATCCGAGCTTGTGCTCCGTCTCTAATGACCTCATTGTCGAAAGGACTTTGAACACTAATCCCCTTATCTTCCACGAATCATGATGATAGATTCATGTCTCTGCGTGGCCTGGTGCACGTCTTTATAAGATTTAAACGAAGGCTGAAAAATCCGTGGCTTGACAGAGATTCGTGCGATCGAGACACGCCCTTTACCGCCAGATTACCAGCCCCATGATGGAAGGTACTTTCAACCGTCACTATTTGATCGACAAGTGATTAAACTCAGAATCTCACCAAAGTTGGAAGGAGTGAACGGGGTGTCCCATAGTGCTCCTAGAGAATAGTAGGCTGTATCAGCACTGTTTTCAAAAAGTTCACTTTAAGTGCTCTTCAGGAAGTTTGCTGCAGTTGTCTATGTATAAACCTATTTAGTCTGTTCCCCTCTTCTCCTGTGTCACATAACCTGGCTTCCCAAGAAGTATTGACTTTCTTTATACGTCACACAGTTCCTTCGAGCCAGTTTGTGGCGTGGCTGTGAAGGGCTTCTCAGTCACTGTAATAAGATTACCTCGGACGCTCTAACTGCATTACGCGCCCTGTACGGTGCAATCTTCTCACTTTCTCATCCGCTGCCGTTCATACGTTAACATTTGACGTAATTGATAATGGTTTATTGCCAGATACGTATGCATTTTAGGCGCTATAGTTTCCGTATTTTTTATACACGATTGTCATGCAGGTTGAGATATACCTGAAAGGAATTTGGCGCCCTCAGAGGGCGATGTTATGAACATAGCAGTCGAACCTACACTTTGAGAGTGGTGCTGGTGTCGCAAGAGCGTTCAGAACACACCGCTCCCAACAGACAAAACGGCCTTTATTTGGAACTGATTTGGTGCGATATATTCTTCTCACTTAATGCGCTCTTTTGTGATCAACAAGGGAAATATATTTTAATCGGAATAAAAAGGAGGCATCGCAGTACTTAATGTCACTTATTCTCTTCGTAACTCACCAAATAATATCCTCTATTGTTTATATAACATTCCATTTTGTATGTTGCAAGGAAGTACAAAAATACTTCGTACATAGGAACCTCGTTTATCCGAACTTGATGGGACCATAGATCTTCCGGATTATCAGTAATCAGGAAAATCGGATAAAAATTACATAGGTTCGGAGGGGGTGGGGGTAGGATGTCAAACGGGCCGACTTGGAGCAGGAGAGGCACCACAGGACCTTTCAAATTCCACTGTCTATACTTTTACAAATAAATTCGTAAAACTGCCAACATGACCAGGAAGGATTCAGGATTCACACTCGTAGCAGTGAAAGTTAAAAAATGGGCGGTAAAGCAGATGCCAGACTGAGATTCATTGGAAGAATCTAGGAAATGCAATCCGAAAACAAGGAAGTAGGTTACAGTACACTTGTTCGCCCACTGCTTGAATATTGCTCACCAATGTGTGATCCGTACCAGATAGGATTGACAGAAGAGATAAAGAAGATCCAACGGAGAGCAGCGCGCTTCGTTACAGGATCATTAAGCAATTGCGAAAGCGTTACGGAGATGACAGATAAACTCCAGTGGAAGACTGCAGGAGAGATGCGCAGTAGCTCGGTACGGGCTTTTGTTAAAGTTTCGAGAAAATGACTTCACCGAAGAGTCAAGCAGTATATTGCTCCCTCCTACGTATATCTCGCGAAGAGACCACGAGGATAAAATCAGAGAGATTAGAGCCCACACACAGGCATACCTCTACCTTTCTTTCCACTAACAATACGAGACTGGAATAGAAGGGAGAACCGATAGTTACTGAAAGTACCCTCCGCCACACACCGTCGGGTGGCTTGCGGAGTATGGATGTAGATGTAGATTACAAAATACATTTTTTTTTTTACATCTGAAGTTTCATAATTTTTTCACATACTATCGGCTGCTTTTGCTCCTATAGGTACACTTTTCTTCATAAGTAAGACTCTCTTCGATGAATTTCGCACAGCATACAAGCCATACTTTCAGATGTATGAAACTCTACAATTTATTTAATGTATGAAAAAATGAATGTTACATTTTAAAATTCATGTTTAGAAAAACTTTTTTTTTAGTCAACTATCTCAAATTTCACCACAGTTTTAACAGATTTGGAATATTCTAGAGTTTGACACCTGTATGTATGGTATATATGATGTGCAAAATTCATCGAAGATTCTCTTACTTAAACAAACGCAGCCAATAGTAGGTGAAAAGATGATGAAATTTCACAAGTAAAAAAAAAATTGTTATATTTTTGAACTTCCACTGTTAAAGAGTGTGAATCCTGAAATCTTCCTGGTAATGCTGACAGTTTTACAAATTTATTTTGTAAAATTATAGACACTGGAAATTAAAATGTCCTGTGGTGACACTCCTGCTCAGTCGGCCCGTTTGACGTCCTACCCCCTTGAGTACTGTAAACACGCACGTTGAATTTATTTTCACGTAAACACAAAAATCATAAATTGCCTTCAGCTCCGTCAGGTCCACAAATACCGTAGTTGTCTTGGAGGTATACAAATTTCGCCAGAAATCAGATTCCTTCGGGTTATATGCCCAGTCTGACATCGCTGACATAAAACGCCAAATTCAGCAACAATTGATTAGTTTCATGCAGTGCATCTGTTTCTTCGGCGGTATACTCTTACCACCTGCTTTCTCTCCGATGTTATTTTACAAACGGGGGCGATACAGTGCTAAACAGTTCAGTGTCAACTGATGGCGGTTGGCCGAATTAAAGTTTAATGGTTGTTATAGTAGATTTTACCCGCTGTTACTTCCGGAGAATCAAGTAGTATACTATTTTAGGAGGTCGGGAATATCGAGTGCCGGATTAATGAGGTTCCACTGTAAGTTTTCTTCTCCATTTGCCTCGCCGTATCAGGGACAATTTATTGTACAGAAATCAGCCATACATGTTGCGGTACTTACGTTGAAAGACTAAATGCATTTGGCGATTGGATAGAGAGATCAGCAGTTACGCAATGAGAGGGAATCTCTGTTTATGGTGTGAACTGTTCTGGATGTGTTGGTATCTTAAGTTGGTGTTGGTTCTGAAGCAGAGTGGTAATCAGTCTGTCTTTTGCGTAGAGCGTGTGGGATAATTGCTGAACATCTACTTTCAAGGATTTTCTCACATGCTAGCGCACTGAGCATCAGTAAGAAAAAAGATCTAAACACATTTAGTAGACAGTGTATAGTACTAGAAAGTATTTTGAAGTTTGATCACCTCGAGGAGTGATGAACTGCAAATTCTCATCAGAAGTCACCTAACGTTTATTTTGTTGCTCATCACTGACAGTATGTACTTACGGTGCACCACACTGAACTGATCGCGTAGAAATACGTGTAGGATGAAATTTAATTGGTCTGGGGTGTCCGCCTCGTATCCATCCAACTGATGTTCGTGATGTGACGCACTCTCCCACACTTCGCGGAGCGCTGTTGGATCAGGAGTGAACTTAGGAAGCCCCACAAGACCGAAGGGGGGACTTTAGTGGTTGGTGTGAGCCCCTGGAGGGGAGCAGCTGTGGAGGGGTGCGCGACAACTGAAGCCTGGCCGTAGTTAAGCGGAAGACGGTGAGCGAAAGAACGTCTGCTCGGCAGGCGCGTGTAACCCGCTTGTGCTTTTCGTTGCAGTACCAGCCTGGAAAGCGGAGATTTCCACGGACGGAATAGTGCAGCCGCCAAACTGTACCCAGCAACAGCATTCTTGCCCATTCGGTAAGTCTGCGTGCATGATAACCCGTAAGTTTTCCTTGGTGCAAGGGCCTCTCTGCATGGGATTAATGTTTCACATCCAGTAGAGTTAGACAGCAGTCTCGTGCTGTTAAAAGGCCGAGGCATCGTAAATATCTACTTCCGCTCTATTAGTACTAAAGGTTTGTATTTGCTATGAAATTTCTAGCGCCTAAAATGTTAAGAAAGAAATTTAAAGCATGTAAATTGCTTTGTACAGTTTGCAGAAATGGACTCGTGTGTAAGAAATAATAATCTGTTGGTACTTGAGCCTTATTAATCGCAAATATTTTTGTCTCATTGTTGGAGGTAAGCTGTAACCAGTATGTGCTTTAGCCTGTAGAATATTAAGCTAATGATGTATTACAGTGGAGATGGTTGTGGCAAATATAGTTAACTGTGCGTTTCCCTCCCGCGCACGGTGGTCCTTACGGTGCGTGGTCGCAAGTTGCCCAGGGCAACGCGCGAGCCATCTAGCGGCGGCAGCGCGTACTATGTCGGTGCTGGCTCCGCTGCCGCTCTTCGTTCCCGCCAATGCAAATGCGACATTGTTTCCTGATAACCTATTCGTAACACATCTATGACAATAAGTAGAGAATATTTGATAATTGACTGTTGTACGAGAGATATAATTCACACCTGAAAATATGACCAGTTTAGATGTGAAAGTTCCACCTTTACAAACTGTCGATACACTCCCGAAATTGACCGACATTAGAACTTATTCGTAGGATTAACAACTGCGTGGCCTTGGCACATGGTCCTTCGTCTGAATTTTTGATGTCGTAACATTAAAGTGACTTTAAGAATTCCCATAATTTTCGGTGCTTGGTTGCACCTAGGTATGTGAAAAAAACTTTGCTTCGCCCCGGAAAACTACCGGCTGCTCTTCCGCGAAAAGCATACATTCATTCATTTTGAATCATCTTGAGACAGTTATCGGAGTACTTAAGTGTTGTCAACTAAATTTCAGATATTTGTAATTTTTCACTTTCAGCTGATTCAGAAGTGTTTTGGGTTCCTTATGATGCTGGTGTCATAGCTAGGCAGAAATATTCCTCTTGTTCATAAACGGAAGCTGTTGCGACATAATATACATCGAAATTCTCAGTAAAGTTGCAGATTTTGGAGTGTTTGTGAACTGATGTAGGTATTTTTGTAGTAATCGTGCGATGATCACCTTAGGCACCTTAGTGCAATTTGGCAATGATTACATTCAAGGTTTTTTCTGTGCTAATTATTCAAATTGGATGAAATAGACTGCGATTAGCGATGACCTTCCAGTTGTGCTTTTTCGTAGCCCTAGTGTGATCTGATTCTTAAACAGGCAATAGTATGCAAAGGACCTACTGTGATATCTGATCAGTGCTCGTACATTTTTATCCGTTGAGGTATTGTTTTAAGTATACTGCATTGACAGTTTAAGTGGACTACAGGGATATCCCTGTAAATGTTGGCAGTGGAACTCAGTTCTCTTCCCTCTTTTTCGCTGAACTACTGTATCCAAATGGTGGGTTCGGTCCTTTCAAACTTAATTTTTTATTGATTGCGTGACAACTTGATTTACAAACATTAAGATCGCCCGAAGAAATTCGAAGACTACGTAAAAATAAAAATGTAACTTTTTGTAATTCAGTAGTTTCTGCGGAAGTACGTAACGTATATATGAAGAGGGAAAAAGCAGGCGTAGTGTGCCGTAGTTGAAACCCCACGAGTTAATTTATTTGCAAAATTTGATATACGAGGGTCATGCAATAATTAGAGACAAATTGGTCTGGGGGAAAAAACTGTTAGTAGGGAAAGTTTGGTACTTTTACAGCTTAAAGTTGGCTTCACTAGGATGAGCCCTGATAGGCTGATGTATCAACGTTGTTCTGGTTATAACCTCAAAAACATATTTCAAGCTTTAAACGTCCATATAGTTGAAAAACGTTCTGTTACTCGTTTTCTACTCGCTGAAGGCTAGAAACAAATGTATACATTCTGCAGTGTGTCTTAAGTTTATGTTGAAAGTTACATGAATCGCAAAGTTTTACAAGTGGGTAGAGCAGTTGAAAAATTGTCGCGACTCAGTGACTGACGAACACAGTTTTGGGTCCACTAATCGCAGTTTAAACTCCCTCGCTGGAAAGTCAAATTGATGACATCACTCGTGCTGACCGCCGTGTGACTGTGGAAATGATAGCTGATACGGTTCAAGTTAGTACTGGTACAGTTCATGGTATCTGTAACAAGCTGGAGAACCGCAGAACATGTGAAACATTGGTCCCAAAGGAGTTTACGCTCTCTCACAAGGAAACAAGGTTGAGAGTGTGCACAGAGTTAAAGGAACGTTATGAAAGAGGTGAGCACTTCCTCAACAAAATTTTGACTTGTGACGAAACTTGGGTTCACTATTATGAGCCAGAATCAAAAAGACAAACCATGGAGTGAAAGCACATAAACCCACCTGCCAAGAAAAAATTCAAAACCCAAGCATCAGCAGGAAAAGTCATGTTGAAGGTGTTTTGGGATGCTCGAGGTCCAGTTTTTTTTTTTCGATTCTCGAAGAGCAGCGTACAATGAACAGCCAATACTATTCGGTTTTGCTTTTAAGCAGGGTGAAACCAAACATCAGAGAGAGAGAGAGAGAGAGAGAGAGAGAGAGAGAGAGAGAGAGAGAGGACGCGGATCTCAAGAGGGGAGGTGTGATTCTTCAGCAAGACAACGCACGTGTTCATATTGCCAACTAACCCGTGAAACAAACGACAAAATAGCAAGGGAAGTACTGCCTCATCCCCCTTACAGTCCTGATTTAGCACCTAGTGATTTCCATTTGTTTGGCGCACTGGAGGAGGCATTACGTGGGAAGAGGTTCCAGGTCGAGGACGTGAGAAAGTTAGTGGGAAATTGGTTCGAACATAAAGATAGTGTTCTTTGCAGCCGGAATAAAAAAAGCTAGTAGCCCGTTGGAACAAGTGTATGAATGTTCAAGGGGATTATTTTGAAAAGTAGAAAAAGTATTGTTTTGTACAAATATACTTTTTTCTCCAGACCAATTTGCCGCTCTAATTATTGAATGACTCTCGTAGATAGTGAAAAAGTATTCACTTTTTTGTAGTGCGTAATGCGGAGAATAAAGTAGACGATGTGCGGTAACGTACTACATAGGTGGTCAAAGAGCAGCTTGATCAACGCATTGGAAGCTCAGTAAAAGCGTTCATTGATTTTTTAAAAAGTCGGTATTTTCCGGTGCAGTTTAAAGGTAGCTCACTGAATCGCTACACAGGTACAAAATAGTCTTCTGCACTTAATCATAGTGTACCCAAAAAATGAGTCGATTAGTTTGTCACTAAAGCTTATGGTAATGACTTTAGTGATCAACCTAAGAGTAAGAGTATAAAAAAGTTAACAAAAATAGTTTTACTTTCTGTATACTTTGTAAGTTCAGATCCGTGCAAAATGTTGAATTCGTTTTGTTGGAAGTACCCTAATTTCTTTCAAATACTTAGTCTACTGATAAATACGTTTCCGCCACTCCGTGGACCTTTCTTTATTGTTCATAGCTTACATTGGTTACATATTTAAGAAATGCTTCTATGGCAATTTTCCCGGTACTACTTGTGGGTCTTCGGTCGTATATGGGTTCGTAGCGAAATCGCGTATTTGGAAATTTTCATTTTGCTCTGACGTTCCTATTCCCGCTACATATCTGTAGGTGACTTAACTAGTTTGTTCACTTTATCCTGTGGTGTCAAAGCTCTTGTGGCGTTTCTATTTGTGTAATATTTTCTGTCGCTATGATGGATGCGTTAGACTACTTTTTTCTACAAATCGTTACATTTGCAAGTATTCTTTGTTATAATGGCACGATTACTGTATTTCTGCGAGGGCGTCATTTTTTCCCCTAAATGGATCTCTCTCTTCCAGTTGGCGTTGGATATCTTGCCTCGCTAGTATGAGACGCAATTACGATCTGTGAAGGGGACAAAGAACGCATTGGGCTAACGTAGAACTGGTTACCACCATTTACTGTGGCTGATGCTCTGAAACAAGGTTTGGGCAAGGCAACAAGCTATTCTCGAGGTTTCGTTTTAAACCAAGTTGGTGTTTAAAAGTCACGAGAGGATTTGATAGTTATGTGGTCACAAAGAACTAGCAAAAGTACTAAGAGATTTAGACAATTGGGTTTCATTATCTTGTTAAAAAGACAATTGTTAATATTATATATCGTCAGTTGTAAATTGTACGCAGCACACAATGTACTAAGTGTTACGACCATGTTATTGTTCAGTGAAGGTAACTATTAAGGATTTCGGAACAGTTTTCTGTAAATGTCATGTTCATATGGGTTTTAGTTCCTTTTTTTGCATTTCCATGTGTAGTTCATCCAAAAAAAGTAAATAAAGTTCTCACTTTGCGGCTAGGATTAAGCGTCTTTCCTGGTCACCCTGGTTAAGCTGTCCATGCCATCCATTGGATCCAATTCACGCACGATGAGATGCGTCGCGAGCCGCCTGTGGCTAACCAGTCATCGTAGGAAAAGTGAACAGAACTTGAGAGCACCAAGTATAGTTATTCACAGAAACAGTTTTTCTATATTTTGTTTGTTCATCGAAATCTTATTTCCAGTTTGTCTTTGTTAATTTCGAAGAAACAAAAAAATCCTTGTTTTGATCTTCAGTCCCTAGACCGGTTTGGTGACTTATCCGTACTGATCTTAAGTTAATAGGTCGCGTCGCGCAAATAATGAAACCCACCAGTTTACGAGTACCTGTCTGCTTCTTATTCAGTTATTGCTTGATATCCCAGGAGCGGTACGTACCCTGCAGTTTCTTTAATGCCAAGTTTTGGCAGAATATCCTCCATAAGAGGTACACCCTTTCTCGAGTTGTCCACGAAATTCAGGACTAAAGATTGTTCGTTATGCATTCAGTTATCTCGTTACGAAGGCTGTCAGTGCCTTGCACGTTGAAGAGTGAAAGTATCATTCCAAACCATGAACTTTGCGAGATACTAGTAGCAGCTTAAAGCTACGCAGATAATTTATTCTAAAACTCTGGTAAGAATTGTTCATGGTACATACTTGCGACATCACAAAGCAGCATCCACAGTAGTAATTGGTATTATCCGATGCTGCATTTTGAAAAATTAGGCGAGGAGTATACTGTAGATTCGTGTTTGAAAATCAGGTACTGGAGTCCAATTTTAACCAATGTTAATGTATAAATTTCTATGTGATGAATGTTTTGAAATGTATTTCCTAGTGTCACTTAAACCTACTAAATCACATTATCGAATTGACATTCTCACAGAATCTTACCAGGGAATCGTGCCCCCTCCATTAGTTCGCAAACGAGAATCGACTCCAGTATATTTGGTTACAGATTCCATACCGTGCTATATTTTTTTCCCCTTCTCGTATTTTCTCTAAAAACCTGACACAGAGGGCCGACAGTAACATGCTTCGAATATCCGCAAACTAATAGCCTTGCGCCTCAATCTCTTTCCTGCAAAATCCAGTGTTACAGTAATACTGTACAGTATAAATTGCTGTGGTATCACAAAATACTCTCTGTAGTTATTTTCAGTGTTGGCCTACCTAGACAGCAGCACAACGATCTTCCCGTTCACTTTTTTAGGTTAGTCTTCTCATGACCCAATCATTAGGGCCACATCGTTAAAAAAAAAGATAAAATAAAACAACATGATAATGCCCATACAGTTCGAGGAAATGCATACCCATCGTGATTGAAACTTACCTAACAGTACATGCGGTCGAAAAGTACGTTCGTCGACGCTCTGCAAGTTAACGAAATGCTGTAGTGTATCATTTGGATTTCAAAGGTAGCTGGCTTGAGAAGGTGTTTTTCTTTTTTCGGTCTTAGTGTGTTGTATGGTATTAATCAAGCAGGATAGTAGCTCGTTCAAAAATTGTGGGGAAATTATTTCCAGGTACAGAGGGATAACGATTATGTGCCTTTCGTTTATTAATTTGTCGACTTAAATTTGATTACACTGACAATTCAAACATCACATGCGTGGACTAGATGCGGCCGCCCATGTGTTAGTTACTGCGAAGTGGCTTGGGCCTTCTCTGCCTCACTCATCTCCTTGAGCAAGTCAGCTAGCTCCTTATTCGGCTTGTAGTGGTCCGGGTTCGTGTTCACTAGCTGCAACAAACAAACAAACAGTTAATCACTAACAGTAAATGCAGGTCATTGGTTTATGTCAGAATGCTTACTGCTAGTGAAGTTGTGTAATTTACGCAATACTCATATCACTTTTCTTTTCACGTAAGTCGCACGTCTAATATACAGGGCTATTACAAATGATTGAAGCGATTTCATAAATTCACTGTAGCTCCATTCATTGATATATGGTCACGACACACTACAGATACGTAGAAAAACTCATAAAGTTTTGTTCGGCTGAAGCCGCACTTCAGGTTTCTGCCGCCAGAGCGCTCGAGAGCGCAGTGAGACAAAATGGCGACAGGAGCCGAGAAAGCGTATGTCGTGCTTGGAATGCACTCACATCAGTCAGTCATAAAAGTGCAACGACACTTCAGGACGAAGTTCAACAAAGATCCACCAATTACTAACTCCATTCGGCGATGGTATGCGCAGTTTAAAGCTTCTGGATGCCTCTGTAAGGGGAAATCAACGGGTCGGCCTGCAGTGAGTGAAGAACGCGTGCGGGCAAGTTTCACGCGTAGCCCGCGGAAGTCGACGAATAAAACAAGCAGGGAGCTAAACGTACCACAGCCGACGGTTTGGAAAATCTTACAGAAAAGGCTAAAGCAGAAGCCTTACCGTTTACAATTGCTACAAGCCCTAACACCCGATGACAGTCAAACGCTTTGATTTTCGGCGCGGTTTTAACAGCTCATGGAAGATGATGCGTTCAGTGCGAAACTTGTTTTCAGTGATGAAGCAACATTTTTTCTTAATGGTGAAGTGAACAGACACAATGTGCGAATCTGGGTGGTAGAGAATCCTCACGCATTCGTGCAGCAAATTCGCAATTCACCAAAAGTTAACGTGTTTTGTGCAATCTCACGGTTTAAAGTTTACGGCCCCTTTTTCTTCTGTGAAAAAAACGTTACAGGACACGTGTATCTAGACATGCTAGAAAATTGGCTCATGCCACAACTGGAGACCGACAGCGCCGACTTCATCTTTCAACAGGATGGTGCTCCACCGCACTTCCATCATGATGTTCGGCATTTCTTAAACAGGAGATTGGAAAACCGATGGATCGGTCGTAGTGAAGATCAGGATCAGCAATTCATGTCATGGCCTCCACGTTCTCCCGACTTAACCCCATGCGATTTCTTTCTGTGGGGTTATGTGAAGGATTCAGTATTTAAACCTCCTCTACCAAGAAACTTGCCAGAACTGCGAGCTCGCATCAACGATGCTTTCGAACTCATTGATGGGGACATGCTGCGCCGAGTGTGGGAGGAACTTGATTATCGGCTTGATGTCTGCCGAATCACTAAAGGGGCACATATCGAACATTTGTGAATGTCTAAAAAAACTTTGAGTTTTTGTAAGTGTTTGCAAAGCATTGTGAAAATATCTCAAATAATAAAGTTATTGTAGAGCTGTGAAATCTCTTCAATCATTTGTAATAACCCTGTACATCTTGCGCTAGCGTGTCAGACCACGTCGTGGTAGTGATACGCTGTTGCTTTAGCAACCATTTGCAACCAACCATTTACAATACAAAATAAAACAATCGTGGAATACATCATACGTATCTGCTTGAATAAGTTTATTAGCGTTTGCATAAAATGTGATTAAAAATTAGGTACGTAACATTAACACGTGTGTTGATAGCCCGACTGACTCAACCACTTTATCCTGTACACTAGTATTGCTCTTGGATGCGCAGTTACAGACACCGTTATCACACATCTAATCAATCAGGTACGCAAGCTCCAGAAGTGTCGTCTTTTCTAGAGGCTTGCACTGTGCACGTCAAAGCAGCTAGCAATCATAACATGAAAGTGTAGGAAAAGAGAAGGAAAATATTAGAAAAAGGAGGCAGCCCTGCTCCTCCCAGTTAATAGGTTTCGGATTTTGTGCCCATTTGGCAATTAAAGCAATAAAGCTTCGAAAGATTCATTATGGCGTTCGCAATTGTTAAGCGCCAACGTAAGAACGAAAATTGTGATCTGAGTGGAATTATTTCTTTGTTAGTTTGACAGTAGCACTCTGTATCTTTAGACACTTGTATTAAATAGAAAGTATATGTTGCCTAAGCGTGATGTATTAGACGAAGATTAAAATAGTACTCGTGGACAACTTTGAGTAATTGGTTTAGTAAATGAAAAATAATTAGTAGTAAGATCTTTAAGAAACTGCACCACCGTGTAGAGCAGAATAGAGGTGGTGATGGTGATCATAAAGTAACATTTATTTTCCTCAGACTTAAGTCATTCCGCCTAGTCCTAGAAAGCTTATATGATAGAGCTTTAGCACAGAATATTTTTGAGAATTTTTCATAATTGTTGGTGTAATTACATTATTATACTACCTCTTTTTCACACTATACGGCCAATGACCGCATAAGCGCTAGTCAGAAAGTTTACATTACTCACAGTTCGTGTGCATGCTTATTTTTCTTCATAATAGGCATGGTTACTGGCGATTATCCCTTGTAAATAGGCCTTGAAGCTGCCACACGAAAAGCAAAATACTTACTTTTCTTTCTTAGTAGTGGGTAGTTAAGTGTAATTTGTCGAAACTAACTCTGCACGGGATGGCCGCGGTAGCAAGAAGCAGAACCAGACGCAACTAGTAGATGAAGTAGCTGTTGGCCCAGCGGCACATGAGATATGTGTGTAATATTGAGTGACGTTTGTTTTGCCAGAAGAAGAGTCCGCGATGGAGGTCTTCGCAGAGCTGGGAATCCGCCTGGCGAGCAGTTCTCTGAAGTCGGCGCAGGTAACACTTTACGCGATCAACCCGACAACGTAGACACGTCGTGTTGTTGTATTGCTAACTGCAGGACACTTCTCCTCGTACTATTAACATTTGTTACCGTAGTGAACCACTTGGTGTACATAAAGTCTTTGTTACTCTTATTTTTACACACATTTTCCTCACTCTTGTTGCTGGAATTACATGTATAGAGATCACTTTTAAATGTTGGTTGTCGTTGGTCAGTTCATAAAACAGCTTGTTCTTTTTGTATCTATGCTCATGCAGTACTATATATATATTTTTGGGTCTAATTTCTTTGGAAAATAGACGTAATTTTACATAGGTCTGGGTTGCATGTCATAGTCTTAGCTAGCCTCCTAGTCTCTCGCCTCTCGCACAGAATGACACTAACAGTGGAAGGAATTAGCAAAAAGTATTCCTTATAGCATCAGCAGCAGCGTTGTTCGGCTCAATTCATTGTTGGTAGCCTTCAGTACTAATATCAGGCGTTCAATAATATACCTAGTTCGATCAGTGGCTATCGTATCGCCACTTAGTAGCACAGTAAAATAAAGTAGCCGTAGATATCGTCTTTATAGCCCGCACAATTAACACGACCACGTCGAAACATTGTTCTTAGTAGACTTAGGGAATGAATGGTAGCTCCTACGTAGATTTTGTTGGCAGGCGCACTTGTGTGTCTCTATCAAATAATAGTTACTGGTAGTATGTCATTATTTCGGTCCTAACTATTCAGTTCCGAGTTCCACCTTAATCTGAAGGTCTGCGCCCAGTGTGTGTTAGCTTTAGGGATGCCCACCGTAAAGGACTAACAAGCATGAAACGTGTTACTCCTTTTTAACTCTTGAAGGTCTTAACTCTTCATAGCCGTACATATCCTAGGTCTTATGCATGCAAACCAGTATTCTGTGTGGCATGCTTTCTCCCGCCCATTTTCTCCTGTTTATACTGTTTAATAGTTCGGCACCTAATATAATAATTTACTATTATTGCGTTTTTTGCAAAACAATGGATTTTGGCCGTCCACTTAACGTAATAATAAAAGTAAAAAAAAACATAAATCTCTTGCTGAAGACTTACTTTGTGAATTAAGAGTATTGCTGGAGCGTTAATTATCAAATGGCCAATACAAATCAGTAATAGATATTGACAAGATATTTCTTGTGGTTACTAGTAGCTTCTGATAGCATCAGAGAAAGGGGCTTTGCAGTAGCTTTAAAGGCTAGATTTACTGGCTTCCTTCCACGTCTGCTTATTTCGGGATATCAAACTAATTTCAGATCTCCGCGGCTTGGAACTAGTCAAATCTTCTTTCACGTAGTTATGGTTTATTTTGTAGCATTTTCTTTCACGTCGGAGCACTCCTATAAAGAGATCAAGAAAAGAGAAGACGGAGTCCGACGACGGTTGGAGACTGAGTCCTTATGAAGACCAGGGTGACAACGCCATTGTAGATTGTTCCTCCAACTATGTAAGTAACTCACATGGGAGCAGGCCGGCTTTATAAAACTTTCTAGCGTGAGGCATACTGCAGTCAGTCATTGTACATGACCACTCCAATGTAGTGATGTTTTTCCCCCCTTTTTTTAGAAGAGCAGCTCAGGACTTAACGCTGCTTGTTGCTTCATCAAGAATATGTAGGGCTGAGCGGCGTTGCAAAATTGTTGCTTGTATTTGTGAAACTGTAAACATCGTTGTTTCTTTGTCTCGAAGCTTTCGTCTCTTCTAGGCTTCATTATTATGGATTTAAAAAAATCACTTTGGCTGGTGATAGAGTAAGCATTCAGGTGCTGATAGATTCTTGCTTGACTTTAAACGGAAGCGACTGACCTCATACGGTAAGATTATTGTAAGCATGGGGGCGTACTTGTTTAAGTTCGGTCTCAACACACGGAACGGGCGGAGAGGAGGGGGGGAGAATGTTGTCCTGCGTCATCTGTGGTTCCTTATTCTTAGTTTTCTTATGTGTTAACGTATGTAAACACGAGTCTTAACAAAACTTGAGTTCGAGCATTTTTTATGAGTATGGTTCTAAAAATCATTTCTTGGACACAATATACATGGGTGGGGATTCTTGGAAGATAATGGCTGGGCAGACATATGAAACATCGTAAAGTTATATAGGCGCGAGTGGAAACCAAATTGAGAAGAGTTTAGATAAGGCAAACATTTCAGTGAGGCCAGAAAGTGATGTAAAAATTTCGCCGCGTGAGAACTGCTAAGCAGAAGAATAGAAACCAACGTATTATGTCCACGTAGTGTACAAACTTATTTATTGCAGATGTACTTTAATGCAATTGCTTTATCGGATGTGAATATATTAGCACTCAAATTTTACTTTATACCGCTTGCATTGAGTACTTCATGCAGTTGAAAATTTCGTGCCCATGATGCGTAGCGTAACTTTAGTTCCAGTATTAAGATGTGAAGGAAATACTTCGGCAGTGAAAATGGGTGAAAGGAATTCGATATAGTTTGAAGCACAGCCAGTAAACTTGCCTGTGCCGATATCAGGTGTGCCAGAATGTTGTTAATTCCGAAATGATTACCATCACAGCAAATTTGAGCTCAGATTTCTTACATTTTTCTTTGTGATGCTGTGGATAATAGGTTCCAACACTGCCTTGAAATTCCAGACAAAGATTTTGTTTCGTAGGTGTTCTACACATGATGAAATAATCAAATAATTATTATTTGCTCATTAACTTAAAACTAAAAGCTGGTAGAGCAGTTCCGCCAGCACCGATGACGTAACGGAAGGTAAATTCAGTATGGTTTCTAAGTTACCTTGTTAAAAATTTCCGTACAGTCTTAGGGAAGTCCGCCAGTGTTGGAATTAAGAAGCCCGCGAAATTACTTTTCGTCAATAAAATTCTAACAAATGGTCTGCACGCAGTTCAGCGAGAATCCGCGTGGCGCCGCCACTGCATGTGGCAGTACTGCCTCTGGCGGCAAGCGTATGAACTGTTGTCCACACGACATTGGATAATCGGAAGATCAATAGCGCTTTCGGCAGTCAGAAATAAGCGACTATTCCGAAACTTTAAAATTCGAAAGGAATGAGTGCATTCAAGATAAACATTTTGTGTTTGTTCTGATACTAGTGGCCACATGTAAGCTCGTATGTCCAAGAAAGACAAATTGTTAACGGAACGGCAATCTGTAAATGATGTACATAAAAGAACGGACATAGGGTTTAGTTACGTCAAATAGAACTACGTAGGTCTTTCGAATTAATGTAGAGCGTGTACAGTACATTTCGTACACGTTACTACGGTGTTCATAGGAATAAAAGGATAAAATATTGCTTGCTTTAGATTGACAGACAAGCATACATATTTTGAAGAGTAAACAACTGAGATAAGGGCTATTTGCATGCCTGTTTCTGTGAATAATATAGGAGCTCCGATTAACTTTGCTTTAATAGTAATCGCGTAAAACAAGTAAGTTGGTGGAAAATATGTAATTAAAATTCTCGTGGAACGACGAAAGATCTAAAATATAAGCAAAAAGTGTTGCAAGCTATATCCAGTACAGTGAATAGCCGATGATCATAATTTGCGCACGGAAATAGCTGAACTTGTAAAGTTTAGGCACTAATTAATACGGCGATAATGGCAAATGCGCAAAGCTTGTAACTATAGATGCCCATGCAATGAAATTTCGGAGCGGTTTTAAAACACACCGTGCAAGAAATTAAGGTTCATACGGAAGGGATAAGTTGATGGACAAATGGGATTTCTAGTACTATTTCTTTACTTTATAGGCCAATACATTTAAAAGCATTAGTGCGATAGTTCTACAGTACTTGAGTTTAGTTATACGGTGAAGAAAGTACCTATTTTTTGCGTATGCGGATAAAACACAAGCAGCGAAATTAGTACATACCCTGAAGATTTATGTTAAAATGCTGCTACACTTGATAAAACAATAAGATTAGTACAAATGTCGAGGATCACTTGGCTAGATGCATCAGGAGCGTCAGTCTTAAGTTGCAGAAGTAGCACCGCTGTTGGTAGCCATTTTGAATGTAAGTATCAGACTTCGCACATTTTGCCGCACGCGCAAGCGCGCGCGCGCTCACACACACCCACTGAGTGAAGCACAAAACACAGATAGCACAGAAGCTGCGGACGACCGGGTCTGAGGCTATGTCCCGAAACAGCAGTAAGCTTTTTTCTTAGTACTGCTGTGACAGGACAATATCCCAGCCCCGGCCAAAGAGCGGAGAGACCAGGCTGCAGTAGATCCGCCACAAGCTTAGGCGGCACCGTCACCTCTTCCACTGCTCGGGGAGTTGTAGAAACGCTGCGGACTTACCTTGTAACACTTGGGGTTCGTGAGGTCCATCTGTTCCACGGAAGGCTTCTGCTTTCGGTTGAACCTGCGAACAGAAGCGAACGGGAGTGTTGTTATGCGCGGTCGTGGTGTTAGCAGGGCGCTCGCCCGGTCGGTTGCTGCCAGGAGAGTGAAAGCTGCCGTATCGACTGGGGGTTGGTGGGCGCGGCTGTGCGCGTGCGCCGAGACCCCCACTCCCCGGGCAACCTCCCTTCGCCCTGCCCCTCGCCGCGCAGCGCGCCTCGATGTGCAACCCCCGTCACAAAGCTCTGCCGCTGGCCCGGCGAGCTCAGCCGACAACCTGCATCCCTAAGCTCTCCCTTCTGCAAGACTGGGGGAGGGTAGCTTCACAGGAGTTCAGCCCCCCCCCCCCCCCTCTCTCTCTCTCTCTCTCTCTCTCTCTCTCTCTCTCTCTCTCTCTCTCTCTCTCTCTCTCTCTCTAGTTCTGACAAAGGTGGTCTGTTGGAGACACCCATACAGTAAAGTTACAGTGAATAACTCATTACATTATGGTATAGGAAATATTGCTTTTTAGAAAAGTGTTTTATATTTTTCAGGGAAGATATTTTAGCCCAATTTTAAAGATTTGAATGGTTAAGTGTATAAATTAAAGTGTCAACTATAAAAATACTTTATGCACAGCTGGATGCATACAAAATTTAGATCTAAAAATTTAATCAAAAAGTATTTTTATCACATGAATTTAATCAGTCATGATGATTGTGAGAGGTATAGGTAGATCAAATAGATATTGAAAATATGTTCACTTTTTAAATGTCACCATCCAGTGATTATTTGAAATATTTATGCATTTCCTGAATTGTATATATTCAAATTGAGCTAATTACTCATGTACAAGGTGGTCTAAAGACACTGCCATTGCACACAAAATAAACTAACCTAATTAATGAATAGAACTGATGTTCACAGAAGAGGTGGAAATAGACATTCATTTGTGCCTGTCAGATCTCTTTGAGGCTTTGATTATGTTATTAAATACTTGGAAACTTTTTGATTTTTATCTTGATGACCTAGGAATAAAACTTACTCTACCTATTTATTTGCAGTTATCCTGAGGCACCTTGTCCTCATTTTTGAACAAATGTAGATTATGATAATGGTAGCATCTGCTGACTTGTATAGAACACCTTTCCTGCTTGAGGGTCTTCATTAACCCTCTTACACTGAAGATACTTGATTTGCTTCTATATTAAATGGCTTAACAAATAAAACAAGTTAAATAAAATAACAATCTATGCTCTGATCGCAAAAGTAAACCAGCTATACTACACTGTTGATTATATTTACTATTGGGCCAAAATGAGACAAAATGAAAAGCAGAAAATGTTTGTCTAGTGTTCCACAGTGAAGTATTCTGTTGATGTAGCTCTCCTGTAGAAGTAGCAAAAGACATCACCTGACAGGCTTGTAAACTTTTGTGTCACAAAGACCAAGTTAGGTATGAAGAATTAAGTGAAACAAGAGTTCACTTCAAGGAGGAGGTATATATGTGTAACCACTTCGTCAACAAATAACTCAGAAAGCCAGCAAGTTTTCTTTCTTTCCTGTGTGTCTGTGGACAACTTGACACTTCAACTTTCCATTGAGCTGTCTCCTTGAATCCAAAAGAATTTCCATTCTACAAGAACTGAACAACAACATTGTGTATACAATATGAAATAATTACTTCTGACCAATGATTTTTATAAGAACTCGTTTAAAAATCTTCTACCATCTCTTTAATTTTGTGCTGAGCATCCTTATTACAGACATCTTGTAACTATTAAGTTTAGCTTTCCACTAAACATGGAAGGGAATCACCCTTAACTTAACCAGTCACTCACTTAAAACTAATGTAACATTGCTTCGTTCAAATGTAAATTACTGTATGATAGGACTATAATCAGGAACACATGGTGGAAGTAAAAATATACTGGAGTTAGATCCTCATGGGATTCAGTCAACTTAATATTTACTGTGAAGAAAGGGAAGAACAAAGTTAGTGTGTCTTGACAGAATTGGCTACTGATACTGAATATTTTCCACATGGAAGCCTGGTACATATAATCAGGCTTCCACCTGGAAAACATTCTGTACCAGTAGCCAATTCTGTCACGAGGCACTAACTTCGTTCTTTCTTCCTTTCTTTCCCAGTAAATATTAAGTTATTAAGTTGATTGAATCCCATAAATAATAAATATCTAACACCAGTATATTTTTCCTTCCACAACGTGTTCCCGATAATACCTCGATCATACTGCGTGCGTGCGCGTATCTCTTGCATTGCCAGCAAGCAAACAAAAATGCAGATTCATGCTGTGTTGTATATTAGTAATAGCTGTTCAGCCTCTAGAAGAATCTTAGAAGTGGGAGAGGGAAGAGGGATGTCATCTTGTATTCGTAGTTACTGCTGTAGTGTCACTGTTTCGTTTAGCAGACCCAGAAGCACTAATTTTAAACTGAATTTGGTTTTTCTGTACTTTGTGGTGTATTTCTATGGACTCTGACAATATTTCTTCAGAGTTTCTCAATAGATTAAATACATCATAGTTATTTTGTTTGCTGTGTAAATGTAAATAAGTAAACTGTTTCCATAAATTTAAGTGTCAAAATTGTAAAAAAAAAGAAAAAAAGTGATAAGTTGGTCAAGCAGTTACCCTGAATTAAGCAAGAGGGGATATAAGATAAAAAACGTTTTGTGCAGTAATCTTTCCTGTTACTTAATGTAAATTGTTTATTTTGCATGTTACACGTTTAAAGTTAGTTACATTGATGCATAAGCACGAACTGCCAAACACGTTAAATTAAAATGTCATATATTTAACAAATAATTGCATACTTACGACACATCTCTAGTTGCAATTTGGTAGATGCAAAAGACACCAACAGCTACTGGTACAGCAGCCATAATACCCACTAGTGGAAGAACCTGTAACAGAAATGTATAAAATAATTTTAAGTTTTGTTTTCATGATTTAAAGGTGTTTGCTATAACTATCTTACTTCATTTCTTTTTCTCTCTGCAGGACGGGCATGGAAGGAAACGGTATATTGAAACACGAGATTCACAACGGATTGGTACCAATGAATGGAAATCAGAATGGAACATCTGGAAGGTCATCGCCAAATGGTGGCGGTGGCAGTGGGGGTGATCCAGCACCAGGAAAGCTATTTGTTGGAGGTCTCAGCTGGCAGACGTCATCAGAAAAGCTGAAGGAATATTTTGGGATGTTTGGAACTGTTACAGATGTTTTGATTATGAAAGATCCAGTGACACAGGTAGGCTCTCAAAGTATAATAAAATCTACTACTGTTTTGTTGGCAATAGTTAAAATGTTGTACTAAATGCCACAGTTAAGACTGATCCTTCATAAATTCGGGTTTTGTTACAGAGGAGCCGTGGCTTTGGTTTCATCACATTTGAGGATCCACAGACTGTTGAGAAAGTGCTCAAAGTACCAATACACACACTGGATGGCAAAAAGATTGATCCAAAGCATGCTACACCGAAGAACAGGGGCAAAGTCACCAACCGGACCAAGAAAATATTTGTAGGTGGTGTGAGCCAAGACACATCATCTGATGAAGTGAAAGCATATTTCAATCAGTTTGGAAAAGTCGAAGAAACTGTAATGCTGATGGACCAGCAAACAAAACGTCACCGAGGATTCGGTTTCGTCACGTTCGAAGATGAAGACACGGTAGACCGTGTCTGTGAGATTCACTTCCATACCATCAAAAATAAGAAAGTAGAATGCAAACGTGCACAGCCTAAAGAAGCTGTTCAAAGTGCTCTACTGGGAAAGAGAGTAGTTTTGGGTCCTCTGGGTGTCCGGGTAGGTGCAGCACCACCTCTAACCCCTGCTGGACAGCTGGCTGCAGCACAGGTTCATGTACAAGCTGCTGCCCAAGTGCAGAATGCAGCAGCCCTGGCCGGTTACGGAAAACTCTTCGGAGCATACCCAGCACTGGCAAGTTACCGCTATGCTCCGTACCCCTTACCAGCTGCCGCAGCCGCTCCTGCTCCGGCTCCTACTACTGCAGCCGCAGCCGCCGCTGCTGCTGCCACACCGGCCCTGGCTCCTCCGACTGCTTTACCAGCCAACCCCTACCAGGGCTACAGTCTGACCAACGTCGATATGTCGAGCTTCCAAGGTGTGGACTGGGGGTCCATGTACGGAATGGGAATGTACGTCTGAAGTGTGCCATTCCTTGCAATTTGCTACAGGAGGTTTTGTAAAATTGTAGTGCGAGTGTGACTTGTGAGCGTCAGCTCCCTATCCTGTAACCTTTAATCTTTTTTTTAGAAGAAATTGTGAATAGCAAGTGAATAGTGGTGCCACTTTTGGTCTAGGAAAAAAGTAGAAAAATTATTAGTACCCTCCCCCACTCCACCCTACCCAGATTCCTTCTTGTTACAGGCACAATATTGCATGCCCGCTTGCTCACAATACTGTTCCAACATGGACTGATGAGCATCCCTAGCATTAAGCAATAACTTGCAATAAGCAGTATTATTGTCGTCTTGATAAACATCTTCCTCTGTAACTCATTCAGATGGAGAATCCTCCTATGGAACACTGTCTGCATGCAAGGCAAAGCCCAAAATTTGATATCAGCACTGTAACGGAGGAGTGAGGTCTTCTGATATGAAAGTGACAGCAGCCCACATGGGCTGTAAGATAACTCTTATTAAAGGCTGCTTTTCAGTGTCAAATTGCGTTTAGGGTCTGGTATGTGCAATGGTAATTAATTACCATCGCTAAATTTGATAAGAAAAATAACTATCTTTTGAGTAAAAATTAAAATGCCATCGTGATAGATTCTTCCATTTGAGAAGTATTAACAGATCTCGAAGCCTTTTGTTCTTTGTTGCCACTTTAAAGAGGCACAGTGGCATAACAACAAAGTATTTGCATTTACCTGTGGGGGCATGTTTTGAAATTTCTTTGAAACTTTTTGTGCCAGCAAAAACTTAAATCCTGTTGATCCAACAGCTGCAGCTTATAAATCTTGCTAAATGAGACTGTTTCCCTTGAAAGAACTGCAAGTTGCAGTATCTAGTCAGGAGGCTGAAGTGGCCTCGCACTTCCCACATTATCTCTCATCTAAGCATAAGTAATTGTAATTGTAATGTGTCCCATCGATGTTCCACAGTGAATTTAGTGTAGAATAGTTCTATTGGAGGACTGAGTATTATTTATGTACCAACCGAAATTGTTTGTTGTTCAAATGTAAAAAAATCTTACATACGTACATTTGTTCATTCACCTGTCAACATTCCATAGTTCATGTACCATGTCAAAATTACATGAGGGACTTGTGTATCTCTCATTATTATGCATCGATTTTTCAACATGTGAGATTTGCGGACCAATAATTAACAGGAGCTCCGACTGTTCCTGCAGTGAAACTAAGAGCATGTATGCTGCCTTTTTATTACTCCCCTGGGAGTAATTTCTCCATGCTGTCTGTTCCCTGAGGGCAGGTATTGAAATGTTACTAGTTGCTTTAAGGTTACTAATATTTATTTGTAAGAATATATTTTATTTTCCTGTGTTCATTTTTTAAATTTTTTTAAGTATGTGGTTAAGAGATGTCGCCAAATTGAAAAGTGGAATAACTACTTTAAGTTCCTACCATTTTGTTTTTACTGAACTGATGTTTTGATGTTCCCAGTGCTTGTAGGGTTTGCTCTTAGTTTCGCCTGCATCATAAGATGACAGTGGAAATTGTAGGCATAATTTGAAATGCCTGCAGGTCACAAATGTATGGTCACAAGTGTGCTTTGCCTCTATAGAGGTTAAAATTTTTTTGAGTGTTAAATCCTTTTGTAATACTGTAGATACAACTGCCTACATGAAAATCAGGAACTGCAGGTATTATTACTCTGTGTATACATGATAGTCTTTCCCAACTCTGAAGTACTTTTTGAACATTCTCTGCAAAACCCAAGACATGGACTTCTACAGCCCATGATCACAGTTATAGGAAAACTTACCAGCAATTTTGGTTTAACTTAAAACTTCATTTGTTAGCTTTACAGGTGTAGATAAACAATGTAATACATTGTTTTCTGTGTCAGGTTGTGTTGTGATGATATGTATGTTTTCTTGCAAAGTGTGACCAGTAATGTAATTTGTTCTTTAACGAAAAAAAAGCGTTCTGTATGTTCTTTTGTAGTGATAATTCAAAGACTGAGGCAGGTGTTTCTTACGAATATATGTATAGTTGAAGTTTTTGTTTGTATCCTAGAATGGATGTAAGACTGGATGCTAATCAAGCAGCCAGCTTTCATAGGGTAAGATAAAGGGTTTTCGCAGAGAATTAATCCCAAGCAGAAGGGAGATATGAGTACATTTGTGATATAATTTATAAGCTTGTTAAGCTTAACAAGTAATTTAATTTATCATTAAAAGTTAAATTTATTTTCCATGGTGCCATTTACCATGCTCATAACTCCGATATTAATGGTTATATCTACTCTTTGTTCATATGTTCCTTTTGCTTGGGTGACAATACCCTTTTATAATATTAAAACAGCAATAAGTGTTTTAAGGAAAGAAAGGATGAAACCCTCTATTTTTGTATTTAATTCTAAATGATAAGAGCAAATAAAGTTTGTATTTTTTCTTTGAAAGTCTCTCTTGTGGTGTTCATGCAGGCACCACAATGAAGGAAAATATTTTAAAAGAGAGGGTTGGTCTGAAAACAGAAAAACAACAAAAAACAGAACTATGTACTCCTTATCCTTACTTCTACTAGTTATTTCTGTTTTTGGTGGTTTGTCGTATTTTAAAAGTTGTAGTAATAAGTACACTTTACTAGTTCCTTAGTGTTAGATGTTTTTTGTAGTCTGTGTGTAGTAGTAGTGGGGCTGGATGGACTGCCATCTGGTAGCAAATACTTGCACTTGTAGAGCAGTTCTGAATAAAGTAGTTTCATAGTAGACCAGCTGCTTGATGGTATTATTCCTTACTTGTATTTTTGCTTGGTTGGCCTGGAACTTAACTGTTTTCAGCTTTGGAAGTTGGGGGAGAGAGTGGTTGAAAGGAGTTACTGCTATTAACCAATCACTGCTTTACTGTGATGTTGTGACAGAAGTCATTGCCTACACTCCTTCTATGTGTATGGCATTAGTGTTTTTGCAGCTGAGGACGACCAGTTGTAGCTCCCCAAAAACATGTGTAATAAAATACATTGGTTCAGTGCCTTACAAAGATGTACTGACAAATATGCATGGCATCGATTATAGGGTCAGATCCTCAGTGCAATTAAGCTATGACCTCCATCTCTGTGTAAAACCTGCATCCTGTTGTAACTAATCTTTTGTGTAGGTTTTGAAGTGCGGAGCATGCCTAACATGGATCTGAAACTAATGTGTATTTGTTTCTCACATGCAGCCTCAAAACAATATCCCTGTTGTGACTTCACTCAGTGCTTAAAAGAAATCGTGCAGTGTCTTCGTAAATTGCCTGTTGCTGAGATGTGCTCAGGGATAACAGCAGGCATGTGCTAATCCTAGAGTAGATGCCTCCTGTTAATCCTGATAAAACTCCTTGAAACACTCGACTCCAACAAAATTTTTAAATTTTTCACTGGATGCACTCGGCAACTGTAGTTTCCTATCAAGTTTTTTGGTGTGCGAGAATTAATTTATTGATGGATGGCGTGTACCGCAGTTGGATCTCGACACGGAGTTTGCACTCAGTTTTAACATAAAATAATTTGAGTATCCCTGGTGTCATGTGTGCGTTGTTCACTGTACTGATAGTAGCTGTACTTTGTTTTTCAAGCCTTGTCATTTCGGGGATAGTTTTGTTTTCCTTTGTGTGCGTACTGCTTTTAGTTTTACAAAACCTCACTAAACCTGGCTTCCAAATACTTGCGTTTGGCAAATAGGGGTTCTCCCTGTAAAATAGTAGACCCGAGTATTGCCAGCAAAATATGCAGTGTATGTATTGATGGTAGCATGTATAATAAACGCAGGGAAGGGGATTACAATTGCAGTATGGGTACTGCTGTACTTAAAACATTCATTTACCCTACACGGTAGCTGAGGGTAAAAACTAAGTGTGACAGTATTCAGCACTTAACGTTTTTTGTTAAGTGCTTCAAACACTTTTCTTGCACCTTCTCATATATATTTTTTTTTCTAGCACAATGAATTTTTGTTATTGCTGCTCCCATTATTGCTGGAAATCCTGTAGAGCACTTTAATTAAATTTTTGATATGCTTTTATGTTTTTTAAAGAGTACAGATTTCTGATTATTTGAAGTATGACTTGCTCACAACTTACTCGGTTATTAGGTTAGTTTATTAAATGGAGTACAACAATGGGCAATCAACAAGTTAAGCTTCATACATGCTAACCTGCATATCAAGAGCAGGTCTTACAATGCTACGTTGATGTGCACGACCAGAGAAGCTTTTGGACTGCTGTACTTACCAAGCTCATTAGTAAGAGCACAGCTTCTACATCCATATTTAGTAGAAGTGAGTGTAATTTTCATAACAGTCTCAAAATGTCAGCCTGAGTTTTTGGCTACTGCGTAACAAAGAGCGCTCGTTTGCATGAGAGACTGCTATATAAGAAATGGTGGTGTGGGATGTTGTTGGTGGTTAAGTAATAAGCTTCAGCTCATAAAACAGAAGAGAACCGTTGTTAACCATTACGTTAAATTGTCAGAATTTCACTGCTGTTTGTTGTGCATGTCAGCGTAGTAATAGATCTCATTTAGGCTGTTAGGAAATACATAAATATCTAGTATTACCTGTTAAGTGTAGTTTGTAGTGAATCGGAAGTATTGTGCAGTTATAGTTGAGCTACACAGAGGCTTGAATAATTAAAGCTTAGAAATTGATTTGTGTAGAATGAAAAATTCTCATGGAACACTCAACTCGATATACATAACAAAATGATAAAAGTTCAAAAGTGTTCACTGGATGTGCTATGATCTGGGGAAAAACACGAAGTACTCACATTTAGTGAAGAGGGTACACAGCAGTTGCTGTTGTAGTACCTGGCTTAAGACTGAAATTTTAATTTGGGAGTAGTTTAATACCAAGAGTTCGGCCTAAGATTAAAATTCTTTGTCACCTTTTAGATATAAAAAATATCTTGGGACACAAGCTTGTTAAAGGGCCCCAGAAGGAAATAATTCCATGAAAGATGGAAGATATTTATAATGACTACAGCAGAAATGTGGTTTGTATGAAATCACCTCTGCAAAAAAAAGGGATACGAAACTTTGGTGTCAGCAGCTAACTGCATGTGGCCTAAAATAGGTGTCCCTGTGTTTCTAGTCTACTACTCTAGTCCAGTAGTCCTTTAATGTGACAGTACTGTGATTATTTTTGAAGGAGTTTTGGAAACATTATTGATAACTTTCTTCAGATACTGGTGTGCTCATTGAATTACACTTTTTGGAGCACAGGCCTTAAAACTGCAACTTTCAACTAACACAGATACTTATTTTATCCGGTTAGTCTTTACTTAGTTTTATGAATACTGTTTGTTCCACACACACACCTTTAGAACTGTGGTAGCCGAAATCTTAAAAAGGAAGTTGATGTGTGTAAAATCAGACGTGAAAAATGTGCAAAGTCTTCCAAGAGGCTTGTGAGCAATGCAACACACCACCTTCTGAAGGCACTTTGCTGTGAAGGCAACCTACGTAGAAATAGTCTGTTGATGCGTTACAACCTTTAAAAAGAAAACTGTCTTGTGATTGTATACTAAAATGTGATATCTGATGTTGATATTTTAGATCATATACATATCCCATGCAATACCTACTTTAACTCTTGAACCTGTTGTGTACAAATTGTGAATGTTTTAATGTTAATTCGAGACCATAAGTGCTGTATTCAATCCTGTCTTCCTAAAATTGTACTGCAAATAATTGAGGTGGGACCATAATTAGAATGCCCTTGATAATTTCTCACATAACAGAAATACCACTTAAACTAAGTAATATTTAATTTTTTAATACATATATTAAATAACATTCATCTCTAAAGTATTAAACCCAGACTGGCACATAACTTGTCATAGAGAGAACTGTATTAGTGTAATAGTTTATGAGCAGTAATTTTAGAAGGTGGATATAGTGATGTTTCGTATCTAAATGCATGGTGCACGACTTAATACTAGGTGTCCTCAGTAGCCAGCAGACCTTGGTCCTGCCTATCCCCACCAACTGAACAGTTGTACAGGTGCATCACATCTGCAGTGTCTTCAGTCAGCTTTATCATTTTTCAGGTGAGTGAATGTATACATAAATATATACGTATTACATGTAAAACACACGCTTTCACAGAGAAACAACATGGCAGTTATTTTCAACATTTTTGTATTGGAATGAAATGCACTAGAAGTTGTTGCTTATTGGAAAGTCCTTGCAACGATTGGGTTAAAGTACGTAAGCAATCATTCTTACGGTTTCATTGTGAAACAGCTACATACCACTCATGAGAGAATAAAGGACAATTTTAAGATTGTTAGCTTAAACATTTTTACTGTTCTACAACCTGAGACACAGTTTTGTTAGATCTTGAAGCAGTTTGTGGGATTTTTTGTTCTTGCATGAATATTTTATGACCTGCACGATTAATTTCATGACTGGATTTAAATGCTCATAAGTAATAGGATGATGCTTACAAGCACACTATTGGGAGTCTTTTTCTTCAATCTTTCATTTCTGCACTACAAATTTTGACCTCACATCACATAAATAATTCACCTATGTATGTACATATGAAGAATCATATTTTTGTTTTATACAGGTGAAATACTGTTTGTGCTCGACAATATTCTGGTTCGGAGGAGTATTTTATGTTAACACTATAATAGCATTAGCACTATTGTGCTCGCTAGCTAGATGGTTGCTCAGTGATACTGTGGATGACACTAATGTATGATGAGTACAACGTGCTGGACTTTTGTGTATCTGTTGACAGCATTTTGTAAAATTTATCAGTATGAAGAAAATATTATTTGAAATAATTCTATGTAATGTTCTAAAATTAATTAAATGGGAGTTTTCGCAGTTTCTGTATTAGTTACTTAGAATATGTACGAAAATGCTCAAATTTACATTTGGCAGGGATGTTTTGTAATAAAATCTTGGGACTGCTATTGGATCATTTGATGAAGACATCCAGACTGCACAATCCTCATCTTTACTTAACTGCCTGCTACAGCTAGTGCCCTCTACTCTGCATATTGTGTGTGTAATTGAAATGTTCTATCAACTTAGCTTTATTTCTTCCTTAAATGCTAGTAAATGTGAAGTTTCTAAGAAAGAAAACTGACAGAACACTACACTTGTTACCAGCAGGACCAACGTGTTTTAATGTTTCTTAGATGCAGGAACACTATATTATATAGTATGTGTTTTCCCTGGTGTTGGAATACAGTTGTATGTCTTGGTGTATGAATGGTGCTAGTAATAAACTCCAGCTCTACAAAAGACATGGTCAAGAGACACAACTCGCACTGAAGAGGAACACGCTGAAATGCATGTCTGGTCATCCTGGTTTATAGTTTCCCTTATAGCCTAATAACTACTAACATTTTACAGTCAAGGATTGATTTGTTTGCATAAACAATAAAACTTCAATCAACTTCTTTATTATTGAAATGTGAATATTATTTTGACAATGAAGTGTGTGCGTAATGCTAACTAAATTCTTCATTTAGCATCTTTGAGGAAGGCACCTGCAGCTTTAAATATGACACAGCTTGTAATTGCAAATGGTGGATTTCCAAATCAGTTTCCCCTGTAAACTGTGAGGAGCTGAAGAGTACTTCAAAATAGTTGCGTGTATGTGTCAAAGTAAAAGGTCTCAAACTGTTATAGTAGTGACTGAATTTTATGGCATAACACTGAAGAACACACCACTAAAGAGCCTCATTTGAAAATGGGATTTGCTTAATACCTAATTAAAACAATTGTAATGCTTCAAAGAACCTTAAAGCTGTAACAGCACAAATTATGTCTAAACAGTTGAACAACGGTAAGTAAACAGTGACAGTTTGTGATACTGTGACAAGTTGAGTTTTCTTGATATGAAGCAAGAGATGCTATCGATTTTTATATCGATATTTTGGGTAAGCTGGTAGTGTCTTGCAAGAATACTACACTGCAGCCTGTTATCTCAACAGTTTGTTAAATTTGTCAGACTTATAATGAAGTTGATTTTTCTATTAAAAAAAAAAAAGCTAAATGTTTACCCAAATTTGCAATCATTATTCAGAAATGTGTTTCGCTCATGACAAAGGGAGGAGTAATGTATATATCATCTGTAGTACATACTTGTAGTTGTACATGCCTTTAAGCAATGTAAATATCTTAGTTACATTGTTTCAATTTACACAATACAGTGAAATAATTTAGATACATGTATGTCATTGGGAGGGAGAGAAAAGTGTATAGTGGTACAAAGTATTTGCTTGTGAAACACACTTAAAGAAAGCAACGGCTTCTCATGTTCACAGAATTAATAAGCTGATGTGTAAGAACTGCACTCGACAACATATGCTACAGTCGCAGGTGTCTACAGGAGTCTGGGTCTTTGAGGCGGTAGGGTCAGGCATAGCATGGGCACTTGGTCCCGTCTCCTAGAATCTGAAGTGGAGGAGTGTTTGACGGGGACATACTGGATCACAGATTTATCCTATTCTGACACACTGTGCTAGGAATAACTAGGATGTAAGATTTTTAGTGGGAAATTTTCCTTAAAAGTTGGTTTTACCACTGTCCTACAGTGGATACAGATGGGAACACTTTAGCCACCATAACAGCAAATGTTCCATTCATGGAAAAACTAGCCCTCATTTAGGTTGTTGAGACCTGATATACTACAGTCGAGCAATTGTAGACAGTGAACAAAATGTTCTGCTGTAGTGTGTTTCATTCATCTGTGGACTTATTCATCGGTTGGAAACAGAAAATATACACAGTGGTCAGAAAAATCTGATAAGCTTGTAAGGGCATTGCACCCACGGTCTCATGATGTGATGAGAAATAATTGTTAAGAAAACATTTCAATACAGGTTAATTGGCATTGAAGTTAACCAATCAGACCTTTGGGCATGCAAATTAAAGTACCATTTGGTTTCCTAAAACTGAGCAAGAGAGCAATAAAAAATTGGACATGGGATGGCAGTAAGAAATGAACCCATGCCAGAGACTAAGCATTATTGTGGCCTATCATCTACACTATGAGAATGACTGATACTAATTGTACCTGGCAGGTCGATCGAATTTGCATGGATAGTGGTCAGAGTGGCTAACTTCAGTGCTAATTAACTCAGATTCCGTGCCATGTATCAAATTTTTGTCTCAATATTAATGTAGGTTAATTCTTACAAAGTAGTCTTCTTCTTTGTAAGAATTAACCTACATTGATTGTACACAGCCACGGTCTCATGTCAGTTTAGACAAAATAGCATGTCTTAATATTTATTTCTCGGCATCTGTAATCACATGTGGAGCAGTATTTTCACAACTCGGTGGCCTGGTTGTACATAAACTTGTGAAAGGGCAGTCGTAATTATAGGATATCAAGAGTGCAGGCTATCAACAGTGTGTGATTTTAATGTCTTCAATTATCTAGCAAAATTAAACTATCGAGAGAATATAGCTTTCAACACACATTTCTTTAATTTCTGTTGCTCAATGTTAAAAGATGGGAAAATTATGCGACTCATCAGTTAACTTCGGTGAATTTTTTTAAGCAAGTTAAACATTATAGATCGCCTGGAAGTAATATTTTTAACTTGCTTCTACAATTACGAGTATTGTTTTTGATGATACCTGGTGTATAGTTATTTATGTTTGTATGCAGTGGAATTTCAGTGTCAGTGCACCATTTTTTGCATATCACAAAAAATACTTTGCTACTTTTGAGCATTGTTAGGTGATATGTTGATATAGAGTTCAGTGTGTGTTGACAATAATCACGTAAATTATTTAACAGGATCACAAAGAAAATGTTTATCTTCTAGGTTTCAAAGCAAGCGCACCCACAAAAAAATTTGGAGCATAAGTGTTATTGCTTAAAGAGTCACACTTGTAAATTTGTTTTGTGGTGTTAAGATTTTAGTGTTAAATATATTCTGTACATCCCTATTTCTAGCTTATTTGATGGTTTAGATTTGTTTCATTGTTAAATGAAAGATTAAATTGTGTGACTCGATAGTATTGTGTAAGATGACCCAATACTATTTTCCTGACATGTTGTCAATCACTAACTTCAACAGACTTGGTGGTTTCAGTGAACCACAATTCAATTGACAAACATTGTTATCCATTTGCTATCATGAAAACTAGAACTTTCAACCACCAAGGTGTATTCTGATATGGCTGACAGCCTTTTCTTACAGGATTTTGATGACACATTCATATACTGCTCAATTGCCTTTTCTTACAGGATTTTGATGACACATTCATATACTGCTCAATCACTGAATGCTATTAAATAAGTTACAAGGAGTGCCCTTCAGGTGGAGGATAAAAGATATTTAATTCACTACCTTGTGGAATTTTAATTGTCAGTGAAAATGTTATATTCAGAACCTTACATATTAAATATATATCTTCTGTCCAAAGTGGGTTCACATTTGGACTAATTTGTACCAAGACCTTAGATTTGAAAATTTACCACTCTCCTTGATAATAGGTTGCCTTGACCTATCTATAATATTTTATTCAAATACTTTTTTCCTTACATGGAATTTCACACGCTCCGAAATAGCCCCAACAATTTATTATATTGTGTGTGTGTGTGTGTGTGTGTGTGTGTGTGTGTGTGTGTGTGTGTGTGTGTGTGTGTGTGTGTTTCTTGTCACATCCAAATTTTATAAGGTTACATCAGAGTGCAAAGTCAAGATGAAGCTACAAAGAAGATTAGTGTAACAAAGCCTGTAAATATAAGATTGTGAATGAGAAAGCTGTCCCTGAGGTAACAATCTTCACACATTTGACCTCCTTTCAAAATGTTACCTGCAGTCAGGAGCAAGACCATTAATTTACACAGGTAATGTGCAAGTGAACCTGAGAGACTGCTCAAAGTAGCTACATCATAGTTATCTGCTTAAGTGGTTAGGTGTCCTGTTCTTCATGTACTCTCTCTATTGAGAGGTTTTAGGTATACTTATATTTCATCCAAACAACTGGCCAGAGAGAGGATGTTAAAAACATCATATATAATCGCAAATAGTTGGTCCACTTAAATTGTTAGGTGCTTTCCAGACACTTTCACATCAAAGATGAATGGGAGGCTAGTGTTTCTCTCCCGTTTCAAACTTATTGGCAGAATCTTGGAAAGTTGTAAAATTCATACACTAAATTAAGACTGCACATGAATGATAGATTTTTACTACAGTGTTAATCTTTTACATATTTTATGTAGCATTTTGTATTAAAAAAAATAATTTAGATGTTCAGAAGTGTGTGTTCCATGCTAATCACTTAAGTTGCGTTGTTGTGATATGCTCACTGTCTTAAAGTTTGTTACATCTTATATATCTGCGAGTTCATATTTTTATAGTACTTTTTAAGTTTGCAGGTAATATTTAAATAAGAATGTCTTGATTGGAAACGATTCATAAAGTGGGAGAACAAAGGACGGACAACATATTAGGAGGTAACTAGTAACATTATACACCAAACATACTGCTTTAGTAACCCATATGGTGTCTAGCTTGAGACACCTTTAAATGAACGTTCTCCTAAATCCATTGTGTCCCAGAAGGGATGCTCACTAGTCAAGAATATGACAGGAACAATAATTTCAAGCAAAAGTGTAGTAAATGAGGGATCAGATGCATACCTTAAGAGCTATGAACACTGGTTAATTTTAACCTATGTAACACACAGTTTCCACTTAACAAGTGCTCATAGCTTCTGGGGAATGCATTTCAGAGCCCATGTTTGAGACATTTGCTTCAAATTATCAATCCTGTCATATCACTGGATGACCATTCCTCCTCAATAATAATAATAATAATAATAATAATAATAATAATAATAATAATAATAATTTGTGACAATGTAATGTAGCACAGCTGGCCTTAGATACTACTGCAGATTCTATCGTCAGTAGGTAGTGGTCATTGCTGAACTTACCCCATAGTTCTTCATCATGTTCTTCCTTGTAAAGGTCCTAGTGTTCTTTAGAGGCTGCATAATATTGCTCGTAAAGCACAGTTGCTGGAAAAGAAAGTTTGTTGCAACAGATTCAAAGTAATTTGGCATTTATGTAAGTGTTGTATTACTTTACATAAGCTATGGAAGCAAACAAGGTTACGCAATGAACTTGGAATTTCCATGGATATTGTTACCTTTGCAATATCCTGAATGGTTTTTTCAGCCTGTTAGGCATAAGCAGCAAGGAACACAAACATTTTTAATGGCTTCGTGTTGCTTTGTACCTTGCTAGTCAAATTTACACTCAGCGAAGTTCAACTATTTTGCAAGTAATGACAGAATACTTCTACAAAAATTAGTGCCTGCACAGTTCTTCGCGATCGTCACAGCCTTCTGTACACATCAGGTCTGTATGGTACTAAGATACCGGAATAGTCTCTTCCACCAATCCGAAGAAGTAATTGGAGACTAACTTGGCTGGCTGCCAACCAATGCAGCATCACACAGGAAGGGCTCATTCTGGTAATTGTCAAGTCATTAGTAGCCCTTAGTAGTGTATTCCTGGGTAATTAAATTACAGCTATCTCAAGTAGTGCTTTAGACATTGTATTAGCACATGAACTTCTTCAGATTCCTAGACAAAGCCCAAGGATAATTAATCATCTTTAAAGTAACGAATATTCTGGTACAGTTGCTTTTCAAATACTTTGTTGAGGCGTGATGATGGCACTGACTGATCTTCAAATACAGGAACGAGAACTGGCAGTGGCAGCTTCTCCAGTATGTGAAGAAAAACTGAATGATACATTATTAACCTGCAGTGGTAAGATACACTGTGAACAGTGGAACACCTCCTTCACTGGGACACAGTTCTGTGAGAACTCTTTGAATTTTACTATTTTAAATGGTAGCAGACACATTAATGCATACCAAAGGTCGTGGGAAGTATTACTTAAAGGTGAACATAGTCTGTGTACCTGTACCTGTACCCATCCATAATGTGACTTATCTAGAGTAGATCTGGTAGAATGAAAAATCATTCACATAATTGCTCTTGCTACTGATGCAAACTGTCACTATAAAAAGAATCATACTGTTGTCACCACTCTGAGTTGGTCTTAGATATAGTTGGTATGTCATCTGAACCAGCAAATGTGTATGAGTGTTAGGGTCTATGAATTTTGATCCACCTTGCTCCATTACCATCTGAAAAATGGGGGTCTGTGCTTCTTAGGTGCAAGATCTCTTAATATCCAAGTCTTCCCATAATGGAGTCAGAACATCCAGCTATTTTCTGAGCAGCTGCAGTGTGAAATGGCAGTCTCAGTGAATGGTCATTTTTCAGATGTGTGAAGTCGCTACCTACAATGTTTTCAAATATTAGTATTACACTGTTGTAGATCATTCACGAATCATTTATGAAGTTACGACCACACTCCAAATTTACAAAATGTGATATAAGCAAGCCAGTGCAGTCAATTTTTATAAAAGATCTTAGCCAAATTTATTTCACAGTGTAATAGAGCCTTTATTACCTACCCATCATTAAAAAGACGTGGGTTTACTATTATGAGGCTCGACTGTTAACATCAGATACAGCTAGGTAGCCAGCCAGCATCCCCCTATCTGCCATGTGATGTATACATCTGCCCGTCAAAGGCTTGTAAGCGGAAAAAGGGCACTACGAATGGGTCTAGCAGAAGTTTTGGAGACATAGTGGGCAAAGGGGCAGGCCAAGTAATCGGAAACTAATTAGACTACCATAGAAGGCAGACGTGGTATTAATTTCTACGTGCAAACGAACAGAACACTGAAAGGTTCTGGCGTGTAACGAAAGAGGAAGTGGCAGCAGCCCTCAATGAACCTGCTTTGTACACCCAAGCGATAGTTAACCCACAAGGAACAGATGCGGTTAGGCTGATTCTCTCACAAACCAAACACGAACACCAGCTCGTCATCGGAACAGTTCCGAGAACTTGCAGAGTGCGAATCAGACATTTTCTGCTAATGACTTCAATTTGGGGGGCACATCTTGGTCCCGTGTAATTAGGCTCCAGGATTTGGTAACGCGAAACCCCAACTACGGAAGCACCTGCCGCGTAACAGCATTATTTTACTTCTGTAATAATATTTTTCCTTCCTCCGTAAACCATGGACGCTAACATGAGTCACGTCGAATCCGAAATTAAGGACCCATGTTTTTTGAACGGAACTGCTCTAGGAGGAGAAAAACGAAGAAAGTTACGAACTGTTGGCTGTAAAGAAATTATACCACAAAAATTTTGATTGTACAAGAAACACAAGACCTGAAGAAACAAGACTTGAAGGTAAGTGGTTTGCTAAGCGTTTCTACGCAGCACTCTTGCCGTATACGTAGATGCTGAAAGAGAGATGGAGCATCTCAGACCAAAGTAGAACCACATTTTGATGCTATATGTACTCACGACGTTGTGCAACATCGAGGTATCGCCTTTCAGAGCTGACGAAACGGCTGTTTCCGGAAGGTGTATGTACTAATGCCAGTGCACCGCACCCAAACTGGATGATAATAATCATCATAAGGACATTCGGAAAAATTGATACTAAAAATGAAACAGCATTAACTTAAAAAAATCTAAGAACTGAAACATTCAAATACGTCGGTAACAAAGGAAACTAAGCGTAGTAAAAGTCTCCAGAGAATAAAAATCAATCAAAACCAAGACTAAATATGTTCGTGGTTGTTGACGTTCCAATGATAAATGAGGCCGTTTTGTAAAATACAATTCCAAGGTGGTGTAAGTAATGAGGGATAGTAAATATGGCCTACATTATCTATCAACACAGAACTCGAAACAGTAAAAATTACGAACTTATTACAGAGCAAGTTTAAAATTCTACGCGAAGACTGAATTAACCAACGCCTTGCCAACATTTCATAAAATTTGAATTTATTGACAAAAAGAATCTCTAACGTCAAAATTATCTTAGTCACGTTGTTGTGGTCTTCAGTCCAGAGACTGGTTTGATGCAGCTCTCCATGCTACTGTCCTGTGCAAGCTTCATCTCCCAGTACCTACTGCAACCAACACCCTGGTCTCCCTCTATTATTTTTACCCTCCACGCTGCCCTCCCAATACTAAATTAGTGATTCCTTGATGCCTCAGAATATGCCCTACCAACCGATCCCTTCTTCTAGTCAAGTTGTGCCACAAATTTCTCTTCTCCCCAATTCTATTCAATACCTCCTCATTAGTTATGTGATCTACCCATCTAATCTTCAGCATTCTTCTGTGGCACCACATTTCAAAAGCTTCTATTCTCTTATTGTCCAAACTATTTATCGTCCATGTTTCACTTCCATACATGGCTACACTCCATACAATTACTTTAAGAAACGACTTCCTGACATTTAAATCTATACTCGATGTTAACAAATTCCTCTTCTTCAGAAACGCTTTCCTTGCCATTGCCAGTCTACATTTTATATCCCCTCTACTTCAACCATCATCAGTTATTTTGCTCCCCAAATAGCAAAACTTTGTGTCTCGTTTCCTAATCTAATTCCCTCAGCATCACCCGACTTAATTCGACTACATTCCATTATCCTCGTTTTGCTTTTGTTGTTCATCTTATATCCTCCTTTCAAGACACTATCCATTCCGTTCAACTGCTGTTTCAGGACCTTTGCTATCTGACAGAATTACAATGTCATCGGCGAACCTTTACGTTTTTATTTCTTTTCCATGGATTTTAATACGTACGCCGAACTTTTGTTTCCTTTACTGCTTGCTCAATATACAGATTGAGTAACATCGGGGAGAGGCTGCAACCCTGTCTCAGTCCCTTCCCAACCACTGCTTCCCTTTCATGTCCCTCGACTCTTATAACTGCCATCTGGTTTCTGCAGAAATAGTAAATAGCCTTTCGCTCCCTGTATTTTACCCCTGCCACCTTCAGAATTTGAAAGAGAGTATTCCAGTCAACATTGTAAAAGCTTTCTCCAAGTCTACAATTGCTAGAAACGTAGGTTTGCCTTTCCCTAATCTTATTTCTAAGATAAGTCGTTGGATCAGTATTGCCTCACGTGTTCCAACATTTCTGCGGAATCCAAACTGATCTTTCCCTGAGGTCGGCTTTTGCCAGTTTTTCCAATCATCTGTAAAGAATTCGTGTTAGTATTTTGCAGCCGTGACTTGTTAAACCGATTGTTCGGTAATTTTCACATTCAACACCTGCTTCCTTTGGGATTGGCATTATTATATTCTTCTTGAAATCTGAGGGTATTTCGCCTGTCTCATACATCTTGCTCACTAAATGGTAGTTTTGTGAGGCCTGGCTCTCCCAAGGCTGTCATTAGTTCTAATGAGATGATGTCTACTCCCGGGGCCTTGTTTCGACTTAGATCTTCCAGTACTCTGTCAAACTCTTCACGCAGTATCATGTCTCCCATTTCATCGTCATCTACATTGTCTTCCATTTCTATAATATTGTCCTCAAGAATATCACCCTTGTATAGACCCTGTATATACTCCTGCCACCTTTCCCTTATTTGCTTAGTACTGGGTTTCCATCTGTGCTCTTGATATTCATACAAGTCGTCCTCTTTTCTCCAAAGGTCTCTCTAATTTTCCTGTAGGCAGTATCTATCTTACCCTTAGTGATATGTGCCTCTACATCCTTACATTTGTCCCCTAGCCATCCCTGCTTAGCCATTTTGCACTTCTTGTCAATCTCATTTTTGAGACGTTTGTATTCCTTTTTGCCTGCTTCATTTACTGCATTTTTATATTTTCTCCTTTCATCAATTAAATTCAATATTTCTTGTCACCCAAGGAGTTCTACTAGCCCTCGTCTTTTTACCTACTTGATCCTCTGCTGCCTTCACTACATCATCCATCAAAACTACCCATTCTTCTACTGTATTTCTTTCCTCAATTCCTGTCAGTTGTTCCCTTATGCTCGCCGTGAAACTCTGTACAACCTCTGGTTCTTTCAGTTTATCCAGGTCCCATCTCATTAAATTCGCACCTTTTTGCAGTTTCTTGAGTTTTAATGTACAGTTCATAACCAATAGATTGCGGTCAGGGTCCACATCCGCCCCTGGAAATGTCTTAACAATTTAAATCCTGGTTCCTAAATCTCTGTCTGAACCATTATATAATCTATCTGATACTGGAAGGTATCTCCAGGCTTCTTCCATTTATACAACCTTCTTATATCATTCTTGAACTAAGTGTTGGCTATGATTAAGTTATGCTCTGTGCAAAATTCTACCAGGTGGCTTCCTCTCTCATTCCTTACTCCCATTCCACGTTGACCTACGAAATTTCCTTTTCTTCCTTTTCCTACTATTGAATTCCAGACACCCATGACTATTAAATTTTCGTGTCCCTTCACTATGTGAATAATTTCTTTTATCTCATCGTACATTTCATCAATCTCTTCGTCATCTGCGGAGCTAGTTGCCCGCATCTCGTGGTCGTGCGGTAGCGTTCTCGCTTTCCACGCCCGGGTTCGATTCCCGGCGGGGTCAGGGATTTTCTCTGCCTCGTGATGGCTGGGTGTTGTGTGCTGTCCTTAGGTTAGTTAGGTCTAAGTAGTTCTAAGTTCTAGGGGACTGATGACCATAGATGTTAAGTCCCATAGTGCTCAGAGCCATTTTTTTGCGGAGCTAGTTGGCATATAAACTTGTACTATTGTGGTAGGTTTGGGCTTCGTATCTATCTTGGCCAGAATAATGCGTTCACTGCGCTGTTTGTAATAGCTTACCCGCATTCTTATCTTCCTATTCATTATTAACCCTACTCCCGCATTACACCTTTTTGATTTTGTATTTATAACCCTGTATCCACCTGACCAGAAGTCTTGTTCTTCCTGCCACCGAACTTCACTAATTCCAACTATATTTAACTTTAACCTATCCACTTCCCTTCTTAAATTTTCTAACCTACCTGCCCGATTGAGGGATCTGACATTCCACGCTCCGATTCGGAGAACGCCAGTTTTCTTTCTCCTGATGACGTCGTCCTGAGTAGTCCCCGCCCGGAGATCCGAATGGGGAACTATTTTACCTCCGGAATATTTTACCCAAGAGGACGCCATCATTTAACCATACAGTAAAGCTGGATGCCCTCGGGAAAAAATTACGGCCATAGTTTCCCCTTGCTTTCAGCCGTTCGCAGTTCCAGCACAGCAAGGCCGTTGTGGTTAGTGTTAAGAGGCCAGACCAGTCAATCATCCAGACTGTTGCCCCTGCCACTACTGAAAAAGCTGCTACCCTCTTCAGGAACCACACGTTTGTCTGTCCTCTCAACAGATACCCCTCCGTTGTCCGTTGTGGTTGCACCTACAGCGTCATTGCATAGCTTTACCCCCCCCCCCCCCCTCCCCACATATGTGCATGCACAGATAGCTGTACACGGCTCCTTAGCCCCCAGTCAGGTTGCGACCGTAAATTCGACAGATCAAGCGTTTGTCGCCCTTCAGTATGATGTGGGGGAGGCGTTGTGTTTCAACATCCGCGTTTTTTCGCAGATAGCTGCATTGATGAGAAACGGAAAACAAGTGGCTGCAGCAAACTAATCGATCTGTGGTACGCAGACCAGCAAAGTGGGAAGACGACGAGAAGGGATTGGGTAACATATTGCCATAACAATATTTGCCCTGTTTCCTTGTGCACGAATGAGGCGGAACTAACATAGAATAAGCGAGTAGACCTGAGACATTGCTTTCGCTATAATAGCAACGTATGGGCAGCAATTGCGATTGACAGATTCATGGGGCCATGCAGATAACCGGCGACATTAACAAGCGCTGAGCACCCTATTGTGGAATGCTACTGTCGAAGAAAGTAGCAACGATTATGAATGCTGGAAGACTATGGATCCTCTCATTTGCTATGCGTCCTACGGCTTTACTAAGTCCATACATTTGAGTGTTTTGGTAGAAAGAACCATATTTTTACTTGACTGGCACGGAGAAGATTTAAAGGAATTGTGTGCGACAACAATCGACAGCATAGACCCTTTACAGGATGTAAGTTTTCATTTCTAACAAATGTTTATAGGACTGGTTTCTGATTTTGATCAGCACTAACTTTAGTGAGAAATTAAACAAGGAAAGAAAAAATGTTAGTTACGCTCACTGCATATCGAAATCTGTGACGTCAACTAGAGACTTCCCACACACTGCGAGTCAAACGAGTAAATGAAAATCATGAGGTGCTAGTTGGTGGACATCTGCTAGCTCACAATACGCTTGCAGATGTTAATAAACGGAGTAAGATTACATAAAACATCCGTTGGTGCAGAAGTGAATTAGTATCTTCCTAAAACCTACTTGATGTGTGGTGAACGTGATAGACATGGATGTTATCGCAACGTAACTTTACAATGACATTTTGAACTTTTGTTCAAATTTAGCAAGCGTTATAAATTTTTCCCTTCGCCTAATTAATAGCATTGTTGGTTCACATCTAATAACTCAGCAGCTTTTTATCACTGTAGGTTCAGTCTGAGTTGTATAAGAGGACGCAGTTTGCCAGTCTTGTATTAGGAATTCTGAAAAGTCGACTGCTCGTAGAATTTTATCATTGGGTGTAGCAAAAACTAATATTCAAAATATCCTTCATAAGAGTGTACGGCACGTATGGTTAAGTCGGAGGGGAAATTGATGTCACCATTTGAGAGCGCAGCAACAAAGTGAAACACAGCCTCACATTCGTGGTCCCTCGAAAGCGATGTGGCCTGCTCCACGATTGCGTTGTTAGACCTGTCTTCTTCGCAGTGTGTGGTAAAGACCTGTATGTGGGAGACCTACTGTTCGGACACACGGCTATCCCTTCCACATTTTTAGGTTTTCCGTGATTTCCTGTAATCGCTTAAGGAAAGTGCCAAGACGGGTCCCTTGAAAGCGCACGGCCGATTTCATTCCACGTCCTTTCCTCGCGGTCTCTAAAGACATGATAGTAGAAGAGATGTTTAATTTCCCTCCCCCATCGCAGAGAGTAACTTAATGGGACTGATTCACCCCAATTCACATAAAATTTGTTTCGCATGAAAACAGTTTGATAGCCGTAACTGGGCATAAGACTATTTAATGTAGAATATAGAGCCTCCACGTTCCCCTCATGTCTGTTCAGCCTAAATGAGTTCCTAGCTAACGGATTGGAACAGAGCGAGGTTGCGCTGTGGTTAGCATGCTGGACTCGCATTCGGGAGGAAGACGGTTCAAACTCGCGCCCGACCATCCTAATTCAGATTCTACACGTTCTCCCTAAATCGCTTCATGCAAATGCTGCATGGTTCCTCCGAAAGGGCACCGCCGTCTTCCCCATACTTCTGTCATCCGATGACCTCGCTGTTGGGTCTCCTCCCAAATCAACCAACCATCCATCAAGAAGCATAATACCGGAAGTGACAGGGGCTTCGTGGTTAGACTACCATATCTAATCAGTTGATTAGATAAGGTAGTCTAACCACGAAGCCCGTCACTTCCGGAATTATGCTTCTATGACTACTGTAAGAACATTGTATAGAGTGAAAATACGTATGATCGGTATTGGCCAACTGTTGAAACGTAGCTAAGGATGTGAACTGAGATGCAGTAAAATTTATTTGCATGTGTGTGTTTATTATTCTCTCACGGTGAGAGAAGTCTGGTTTGGACGTGTTCATAGGATTGATGCTAGAATCCTGCAAGGGTTGTAATGTAAGAGCATAATGAAGAAGACTCTTTGTCGATGACCGTGTGGACCCATGAGAGAACTACTAATCAACGTACAGCATATACAAAATGTTAAAGCGCATGCATGTGAGGTATGATCCATCTAGATACCCATGCAGTTCAGCACGGCGCTTTCGGAATTACGGGAGCCCCCCAGGCCCGGATCTAATCCGCCCAGCAGATTAAGAGCAAGGGCAGGAGTCTGCGTGGATGTATTTATGCGGTTTCTCACATCCTACTAGGTCGGGGTCGTCAAACTTCCTTGTTCAAGAGCCAATACTGACACCGACGGGGCGGCACCTCGTGCCCCATATGTACCGATCTTACAATAATAGGCAAAGTACGCAAGTTAGCATGTTGTCAGCCCCCGATCGACGAGCTACAGTGAGGGCGCGAAAAATTAGCCAGTGGCTTCCAAGTACTGATCGTTAGAAGTCGGCACCATTAAGAACACTTGGTATCGTTTGTTCTGTTTCAACCTCAGCGATCCCGACATTGTGACACTGTATTTTCCTGACGAAGTGCTGTTGCGTTGTCTGTGTGATCAGATGATTACTGATTAATAACAGTAGTTGCACTTATCATTAAATGCAATATGAGACACGGTCATAACTGTTTACTAAATGTTTTGAATTTAATTTTTCTTTTACTCAGTGCATTGTACACTCCTGGAAATTGAAATAAGAACACCGTGAATTCATTGTCCCAGGAAGGGGAAACTTTATTGGCACATTCCTGGGGTCAGATACATCACATGATCACACTGACAGAACCACAGGCACATAGACACAGGCAACAGAGCATGCACAATGTCGGCACTAGTACAGTGTATATCCACCTTACGCAGCAATGCAGGCTGCTATTCTCTCATGGAGACGATCGTAGAGATGCTGGATGTAGTCCTGTGGAACGGCTTGCCATGCCATTTCCACCTGGCGCCTCAGTTGGACCAGCGTTCGTGCTGGACGTGCAGACCGCGTGAGACAACGCTTCATCCAGTCCCAAACAGGCTCAATGGGGGACAGATCCGGAGATCTTGCTGGCCAGGGTAGTTGACTTATACCTTCTAGAGCACGTTGGGTGGCACGGGATACATGCGGATGTGCATTGTCCTGTTGGAACAGCAAGTTCCCTTGCCGGTCTAGGAATGGTAGAACGATGGGTTCGATGACGGTTTGGATGTACCGTGCACTATTCAGTGTCCCCTCGACGATCACCAGTGGTGTACGGCCAGTGTAGGAGATCGCTCCCCACACCATGATGCCGGGTGTTGGCCCTGTGTGCCTCGGTCGTATGCAGTCCTGATTGTGGCGCTCACCTGCACGGCGCCAAACACGCATACGACCATCATTGGCACCAAGGCAGAAGCGACTCTCATCGCTGAAGACGACACGTCTCCATTCGTCCCTCCATTCACGCCTGTTGCGACACCACTGGAGGCGGGCTGCACGATGTTGGGGCGTGAGCGGAAGACGGCCTAACGGTGTGCGGGACCGTAGCCCAGCTTCATGGAGACGGTTGCGAATGGTCCTCGCCGATACCCCAGGAGCAACAGTGTCCCTAATTTGCTGGGAAGTGGCGGTGCGGTCCCCTACGGCACTGCGTAGGATCCTACGGTCTTGGCGTGCATCCGTGCGTCGCTGCGGTCCGGTCCCAGGTCGACGGGCACGTGCACCTTCCGCCGACCACTGGCGACAACATCGATGTACTGTGGAGACCTCACGCCCCACGTGTTGAGCAATTCGGCGGTACGTCCACCCGGCCTCCCGCATGCCCACTATACGCCCTCGCGCAAAGTCCGTCAACTGCACATACGGTTCACGTCCACGCTGTCGCGGCATGCTACCAGTGTTAAAGACTGCAATGGAGCTCCGTATGCCACGGCAAACTGGCTGACACTGACGGCGGCGGTGCACAAATGCTGCGCAGCTAGCGCCATTCGACGGCCAACACCGCGGTTCCTGGTGTGCCCGCTGTGCCGTGCGTGTGATCATTGCTTGTACAGCCCTCTCGCAGTGTCCGGAGCAAGTATGGTGGGTCTGACACACCGGTGTCAATGTGTTCTTTTTTCCATTTCCAGGAGTGTATTACCACAGCCTTGCTACATTTAGGTACCGCATCTAAAGACGATCATATATGTAATGCACATTCATGAACCCACCATACTTTTGTTCCTTGTCAAAATTTGTTCCATATCAGCTGTCGCACACACTCGCGAAGTGTCAGTACTGCAAGACAAACGGTAAGCCATTCCCCCTTCCACACCCTCTAACCTCCCAGTGGTCTCTCTACTTACCTCTCTGCCTATGAGGTAAGCGGTCGAATTTACCAGCGTTAATTGAAATCGAGCACATCCTAAAATATTACTAAGTATTTTCGTTCGTTACCCAGCAGAACATTTACTCTTGAGAAGCTCTTCACTGTTAATTGACGTCGGCTGAGACTGAGAACCGCGGTCCACACAAATGTGGTCCGTTTGACGATAACTGGACTAGGTGAGTATTGGGCAGGTACCCACATGCCACATCAGTCCCACAATTCGCAAATCTTCCGAAAAGGTTCTTTCACTTTGTTTAGAACAACACTAGATGCAGACAGATGGGACACAAATTTCATAATGACGGGGGGAGGGGGAGTGGGAGTGGGAGTGGCGAGGCGACAGGAACGGCATTGGGTCACCCTTTAACGTCGCCAAAGCCAGGTTAACACGCTGACAGCGTGAAGGTACTGTAAAAAGGCCAGAAAGAGAATATAGCATGTAAGATATGCAGTACACAGTCAATGTCAGCTACATTCTGGATAAACAAAAGTCGTATTTGTTCCCTGACTCGAGAACTGGCAGACAAGTCTAGGTATGTAGTGCGTACATTTGCAACCTACTTATTGAGTTGAATATAGTTTGTGTTCTTGGTCATGTATCTGAGCATCAGTTCATTATGAGATGGCATGGGCAACTTCGAAATGATACAGCGAATATCCAGTAGCCTAGGTATAATTTACCGACCTTCCCAATTTGGAAAGGCTTTTACGAAAATGGAAGTATTAGTGTAATCTGTTTGCATGGCGTCTCAGAGCTGCCTTCACTTTCAGTATTATTGCCGAGACCGTTATGCTTTATGATCCACTTACAAGATAGCGACGTGTAGTGTAAATGTTCAGTTAACTTAAAAAGGGCATTCTGTTGTAGAACTGCAATGGGAGAGTTCCGGACAGGCTGTTAGCCTGTACCAACTACTCAACGCCGTGGAAATGAAAAAATAGTTCATACCGTACAGTCAGTTCTGCGCAGAAATGTGGTGAAAATTGACTCAGAGGAAAGCGGATGCAAACAAATATAGGTTTCTATCGGTGAAGTGCTACAGAGCCTTCACATACCACATTATCTTTCAAAGGATCTACTGCGATAGTCAAACTGCGGCCCTAAACTTACCCATGCAGCCTGAGTTTCACAGCCGTATTATACATACTATAAATACGAAAGTAACTCTACTATTTATCAGTTTGAAGAATATTATTTGAGATATAAGAGAATAATTTCAACCGAAAGAGCTATTTCCTGATAGACTTTTGAATTGCATCATATTTGTATTAATGCTTTATCGTTTCGTATTTTCTACATAAGATTCATTGTAATGAATACAATCCATGTACAAACTTCAACACATTTAATCGATATTTGAATACTAATACCAGTCACAATCCCTTCGCATTTTAGCCACTGAGCGTCATGTGTCTCTTGTAGCTCCTGATACGTTTGCAGTCTAAGCCCAGCCGCGGGCAACAGGTAGACATACGAGGGCAGCTGACGTCATTGCACGTACAAATATTATAAAATTTAAGCTGAGCCGAACTATAAATTGTTTTCTTTGTCAATTTAACGCTATTTAATATTTTTAGGAGATCCACGTTTTATTTTAATACTGTCGATCATCACTGTTCAGAATAAAGCTACTGATACGCTCGTGGTCGTGGGGTTAGTGTTGCTGGCCTTCGATCACAGGCAGTTTGGTAGTGTGGGTCGCGAAATGGAAACTACTGTGAAAATCCGACGAAGCTTTTCTCAGATGCGTTGGGCAATGCCTCTCGTAAGTCCATCGATCGCGTCACGTCGCTCTTTTCAGTTGTGCCCAGTGAACACTTGAAGATGCTCAGGAAATAGCGTCTCCCAGCAAGTATGAGGGCGTAGTGAGAGATTTCGCCTGATGTCATGCAGCCCACATCACACTACTGTCATGCGGTTCCTCCTCCATGACTAGTCTCGGCCATACTCTGCAGAGGCGTTGAAGATACGCCTGCAGCGTTTCCGATGGGCAGTGTTTGATCACTCACAACTGCCACTGAGTTTCATCTCTGCTCAAATGAACTGCTGGCTTTGAACAGTCAACGAGCTGTATACTGGGGTGGAGTATTGGCGCTTTCTATGACGGAGAGTATTGGAAAGTTGGAACAACGCTACGACAAATGTCTTAAATCGGAGCGGCGACTATATAGAGAAGTAACTGGAAGGTGTAGCTAACTGTTGCAAATAAAACAATTTTGATTTTTACAGTGGTTTCCATTTCGTGACCGATCGGAACTTAATTTCCAAGTAGTCCTCTTATTTTCACACGCACTTAATTGTAATTGACGTTAGTGAATTGTTGGCCGCTTACTTCAGGGGCAGAGTGAAAAGCCGGTCACTGTCTTTAGTTACTAACAACACAGGGGCATGCGCCATTCTCACCGATTAGCTGCTGTGTTATAAATTTCAAATGGGAATAACTTCGATTCGTGAATGCGCATAATAGAGTTGGTCTTCTTCAGATGTGGTGCATACTTGTAGCAAGGAGTACGAAATTAAATCAATGAGCCGGCGTGCAGTTTATCGCGCCCTTACTTTGTCTGTTCTATTGGGGACCACCACAATGTCAGTAATGGGTCTGTAGCAAAATAGTGTCAAGACCACTGACCTGGCGGATAATGTACCAAGCAGCGTGAAACTATTAGCGGTCGATGCTGTTGTCTACACAAAAGTTGCAAAGCCACGAGTCTATTGAAAACTCTGACTTATCGACAATTGGTGCAGAGACTGGTGGTTGACACTGTAAGTAAAGAAGCATAAGTACGCCCATAAATTATCGAAGGGATTCATTGCCATTAGATAACAGAGCAATATCCCGAACTTCAGTTTGCTGCAGAATCCTTGAACATATTCTCAGTTCGTATGCAATAAATTTTCTTGAGACGAGAGAAGCTTACGCCTACGAATCAGCATGTTTTTAGAAAGCATCACTTGCGCAAAACTCACCTTGCCATTTTCTGATGTCAACCATGAATGAATGAGGGGCAACAGGCAGATTACATTTCTAGATTTCCGGAAAGCATTTGACAAGTTGCCCCATTGCAGGCTGTTCACGAAGGTATTTGAGCATATGAAATAGGTTCACAGATACGCGAGTGGCTTGGAGACTTTTTAGGTAACAGAACCCGGTACGTCGCCCTTGGCAGTGAGTGTTCATCAGACACGATAGTATCGTCAGGAGTGACCCAGATGAGTGTGACAGAACCGCTATTATTCTCAGTATATATAAATTATTTGACGGTTGTTTGGTGGTAATGCTGTGGTTAAGGTAAGGTGTTGAAGCTCAGTGGCTGTAGGAGAATACAGGATGACTTTCACAAAATTTCCAGTTGGTGTGATGAATGGCAGGTAACTCCAAATGTAGAAAAAATGAGAGTTAATGAGAATGACAGCGAAAAACAAACCGTAATGTTCGGATACAGCATTAGTAGTGTAGTTTTTGGCACAGTCACATCGTTTAAATATGTGGGCGTAATGTTGCAAAGTGATATGAAATGGAACAAAAATCTAAGGATTGTGGTAGGGAAGACGAATGGTCGACTTCGATTTATGGGGAGAATTTTAGGAAAATGTGGTTTATCTGTAAAGCAGACCACATGTAGGACACTAATGCGACCTATTCTTGAATACTACTTTAGTGTTTGGGATCCGTACCAGGTCGGATTAAAGGAAAGACATCGAAGCAATTCAGAGGTGGGCTGATTTGTTACCAGTAGGTTTGATCAACACGCAAGTGTTACAGAGATGTTTCGGGAACTCAGATAGGAATCCCTGGAGGTGAGGCGAAGTTTGAGAAACCGCGTTGAGAAAATTTAGAAAACCGACATTTCTAGGTGACTGCAGAACGATCCTACTGCCCCAAAATACAGGACTACGAAGTTAAGATACAAGAAATTAGCGCTCGTACAGAGGCATACATACAGTCGTTTTTCCCTATTTGCGAGTGGAACAGGAAAGAAAATGACTATAAAAATAGTACGGGGTACCTACCCTCCGCCACACACCGTACGGTGGCTTGCGGAGTATTTATGTAGATGTACAGGTAGAGTACAATACAACCGTAAAATGCCTGGAGCTAATAGTTAGGAGGGATCTAATGTGGGTCACTACATAAAAAGGAACGCAGATGTTTGGCAGATTCGTTGGGAGAATTTTAAGGTTATATAATTCTTCCACAAAAGAAGTGCTAATAAAACATCTGTGCTACAGACTCTTCAGTATTCCTCATTAGTCTGGTGCCGTTACCACGTAGTATTAATACAAGAAATAGAGAAAACCAAGGGGAGAGAGGCGCTTTCCGGCATTGGGTCATTTAGTAAGCTCGAGAACGCTAAGCTCAGTGAACTGCAGGGACAGACCCTAGAAGAGAAGCGTTGTGTATCACGGGAAGGTTACTGTTGAAATTGTTGGGCGACACGTCAGTTCCTCCAACAAAAGTCTCGCGAAATGACCACGACGAAAAAAATCTGTGAAGTTAGAGCTAATACGGAGATTCACCCATAATCCTTGACGAGGAAACTGGAAATGGCAATGGAACCAGAAGTACCCTCCATCATAAGGTGGCTTACCGAGTGTAGATGTAAGATGAGGGCTACACTAACCTATATCTTCAGTTGTGTACAACTAGTGATTTATTTGCGGTCGTAACATGTAACCCTGATTTCGTGCGCGGTGGTCCGACATTACTGTCGGACCACCGCGCACGAAATCAGGGTGGCCGAGACGTGTCACTCAACTTGAATGGCTTAACAGTTCCTCCTCCTATCATTACCAAGAATGCTGTTGTTTTCCGACCATTTCGATTCACTTGCGTGCCAAGTGTCTAGTGCTAGTCTATATTAATGGAGGATGAATTATTGGACCTTAAAAAAGGATGACTGGGCCACGCCTGCTCACTATAGAGAACTGGTGCTTTGCCTTTGTCAGGAATTCCCCATTTCAGCCGCAGGTACTCCGCCGTGCAGGCGTGAAAATAACATAGCTGTGTGGTTTGTGGCGTGGCGCGTGTTCGACGCCGTTGCGTCAGCTTCGGCCAGTATTTGTGCCGGGATCAATACATTAGGGAGCGATGCCTCTGGGCGCCGTCGAGGCGAGGCAGCGGGTTCGAAAAATGGCAGCACCCGCTCTGCTCTCCCTGTGTCTAAAGATGTTCTGAAGACCGAAACGAGGTAAGCTCTGCTAGGCAGTGGCGTGATTACGGCAGCCAGGTGAACTTTTATGGCAGGCAATAAAAGTGGGGGAGGGTTGAAGAAGCAGGTGAATAATGCTAAGAAGAAGAAGGGAATGGGTTGTAGGTTACTAAAATAGGAATAGAACAGATGTTTGAAAGGAAAGCATGAGCAGATACAGATTTTACTGTGTCGAGCAGCATAAATACAGATAGTATTAAACCTTTTAATAGATCAGAAACACGGACAAGAATCGATTTGCTGTTTTCATCCGTCTTGAATGTTCCATAAACGTGTCAATAGTTCAAATTTCTTAGCGAAAATGTCAGTTATAGCGTCGCGGTTGACGTTAACATGCAGGTTAAATTTTTTCTACAAAAAAGGCGTCTAATTACTTTATACAAGTTTTGAGTCTATTCTATTCTGCTCCGAAATAGTCAGACGCAACCATGTCGCACTGAAAAACCGGTTCTAGGCGCTTCAGTCTGGAACCGCGCGACGCTACGGTCGCAGGTTCGAATCCTGACTCGGGCATGGATGTGTGTGATGTCCTTAGGTTAGTTAGGTTTAAGTAGTTCTAAGTTCTAGGGGACTGATGACCTCCGCTGTTAAGTCCCACAGTCCTCAGAGCCATTTGAACTTAAAAAACGTTTCCTTGTATGGCTAAGTGTGGCACCGAGACTGAAGGCAAAGGAAGGTAATTAGCTTAAAGCTGCCCTTGGGCGATCTATTCTCAACTATACGGAAATCTTTACGCGAATACAGGTTTAGTAATGTTACGAAACTTCTGACTGTCTACTCTGCTTTACAAGAGCTGAAGCTCAAAAATGGTTCAAATGGCTCTGAGCACTATGCGACTTAACTTCTGAGGTCATCAGTCGCCTAGAACTTAGAACTAATTAAACCTAACTAACCTAAGGACATCACACACATCCATGCCCGAGGCAGGATTCGAACCTGCGACCGTAGGGGTCGCTCGGCTCCAGACTGTAGCGCCTAGAACCTCACGGCCACTACGGCCGGCTCAGCTGAAGCCTAACATAGTTTTGTGATTCTTCCTTTGCTGTTTTTCATTAACTTCTGTACAGATGAAACTCTTTTCACTTGACTTTGTCATAATCAAGAATGAATAAAATTAAGAAAACATTTTGGTACTAGAAAATTTCCTTCGTAGAGAAGCCCAAACATTTGGGGGGAGGGGCGCGGGCGACGAAGGCCCCCTAGCCGAAAGAACAGTCACAACGCACTCATATCATTAATTCGCCCCGATGGGCAACGAATCCACCTTCAATCGGTTACGTCTGCCCTCCTGTTGGATACTCAAAGCGGCGAGGATGGAGGACATGGGCTGTGGATAGGTAGCGCTACGTGGGGGTGAGGGGTGCCGAGTTAGTCCGGGTGACGCAGTGGCTAATGCAACTGCCTAATAAGCAGGAGATCCCGTGTTTGAATCCCAGTCCGGCACACATTCACATTCGTCGCCGTTGATTCCATGATGCAGCTGACATAAATAATCGCCTCCCTTTCCATTCCTTTCTCCCCTCGCCCTTCAATTTACATATTAATACTATTGACTGAATGGCTGTTGTGCAATTTCCGTATGTTACCATTTGTTTGCTGCAATCTCTAAAGCGGTCGAGTTAATGGTACCCCCAGGTACCTGCACCGTGTGCTAATACAGGAGGGTCAGGGTTTTTTAGTAACATAATGTTTACGTGAATACAACGCTATAGTATGGTGTTTTCACCATTACTAGCCCAATTAGAGGTTACACACTTACTACTCCGATCTAAATGGTTCAAATGGCTCTGAGCACTATGGGACTTAACTTCTGAGGTCATCAGTCCCCTAGAACTTAGAACTACTTAAACCTAACTAACCTAAGGACATCACACACATCCATGCCCGAAGCAGGATTCGAACCTGAGACCGTAGCGGTCGCGCGGTTCCAGACTGAAGCGCCTAGAACCGGTCGGCCACACTGGCCGGCTACTCCGATCTACTTTCGCTTTGAGTCAGTTGGCGGAGGAGGAGATTAGTGTTTAACGTCCCGTCGACAACGAGGTCATTAGAGACGGAGCACAAGCTCGCATTAGGGAAGTGTTGAGAAGGAAATCGGCCGTGCCCTTTCAAAGGAACCAACCTGGCAGATGCCTTCTGCGATTTAGGGAAATCACGGGAAACCTAAATCAGGATGGCCGGGCGTGGGTTTGAACCGTCGTCTTCCCGAATGCGAGTCCAGTGTGCTAACCACTGCGCCACCTCGCTAGGTGAGACAGCTGGCCTAAGACTGTCAAAGATCATAAGACAATCCAAGGTCACGCCCCACGACATCACAATATTACCCATTTACCACAAATTAAAAGCAGCATCGAAGCTGGAAGGCTCTGAATTCAATTCGCATCACATTTAATTTTCAGCAAATTTTCACAAGTGATGTCAGTGTCGTAGTACAATTGGACTATCGCAATAATGCGAATACGTCTACACTGGTGCCACTAGGTTTCAGCCCTGCAGCTGGAAGGTTCATGGTTTGACCCCTACCATATTGAATTTTCTTAAATTTTACCCAGTTTAAGTGAAATTTGGCATTAACGTCTAATGCAAAGAGCACAGTAGTAACAATATCTACATACGCGTACGTGCCATGCTCTCAATCCAACTGCTACTGCTGCTGTTGTGGAGGGTATCGGATGAAATTTAAGAACATTGAACATGATAGGGGGCGAATCCTGAACCTTCCAAGTACAGGGCTGGGACCTGGAGATACTGACATAGAAGTGTTAGCATTATGCGATAGTTCCAGTTGTGCTACGACATTGACTTCAACTCGTGGAACTTAACTGAAAGTTAAACATGACGGGACTCAAACCCAGAGCCTTCTGGTTCTAATGCTGTTTTTAATTTATGGTAGCCGGGTAATCTTGTAACGTTATAGGGTGTGATCCTGGTTTTTTCAAAAATGTTCAAATCTTATGGGACTAATCTGCTGAGGTCATCAAAAATTGGTTCAAATGGCTCTGAGCACTATGGGACTTAACATTTATGGTCATCAGTCCCCGAGAACTTAGAACTACTTAAACCTAACTAACCTAAGGACATCACACAACATCCAGTCATCACGAGGCAGAGAAAATCCCTGACCCCGCCGGGAATCGAACCCGGGAACCCGGGCCTGAGGTCACCAGTCCCTAAGTTTACACATTACTTAACCTAAATTATCCTAAGGACAAACACAAACACACACACTCATGCCCGAGGGAGGAATGGAACCTCCGCCGGGACCAGCCGCACAGTCCATGACTGCAGCGCCTTAGACCGCTCGGCTAATCCCGCGCCCTGGTTTGTTGAAGGGCAATTAGTACACTACAGGTCAAAAGTTTTAGATCACCCATCACAACTATGGATTTATTGTTAAAAGAGGGACTCTATCATAACTCTTTCTGATAATAAAACAAGTATAAGCATGTAAAGACTAACCGTCTCTGTTGTGTGTTTGACTCATTATTCACATAGAGGGGCGCTGATGTGTATCCAAAACACTAGCGTGCTTTTACCTCAGACCGTTCCATTTGAATAGGTCACAGTTTGTCAGCTGTCTGTGTATTACATTGTTTTACAGTACACTGCGTGCATCTACACACATCAAAAACATTTTTGCATCACCCCGGTTCCCATAACTCCTGAAGATAGATGTTGACTGTGGATATAGTATCACAGACACAGTCCCTTTGACTGTTCAGAGACGTCACTAAACCCACCACCCCCACTCGGGCAGGTTCGTGCTTGGCTACCATCGGGCCCCAGCCTTTACAGCACTTTTTCCCTTCCGTGCTGTATGTCTATCTTCTTGCTATTCCTTTTACCCTCCCTTGGGGAACATGTCTGGGGTATTATTGAAAATGTTCTGCATTCTGTCACTGACCTGCGAACAGTCTCAACTTTATTTTTGGCTCCCTTTTCCTTTCTTTGTTTCCCTTTTCCTCTCGTTACTCCACTATGGCGTTTGAGTCCTGAAGGCCGGCCCAGCCTGACGCGTAAAAGGTGAATGGGTAATGTGTAATTCTCAGCCTTGGGTCGACAGGTGAGGTTCGCACATACCCCCTAGTACAGGCCAGGCCCAGGGAGGGGTGATTGCCTGAGCTGCAACCTTCTCAAATTGCCAATTGTTCCCTCCGTCAGGTGTTCGGGAGGTGTGACCTGAGGTGCCAACGATCACTTAAGGTGGGTGCGCCCCCTTTTGAAGAGGGCCCCCCGTCGGACGGAACGCGCCATCGTAGACGCTGGCAATCGTGGGGGATTTCCTCGTGATGAGTCAATCATCCCCTCCATCGATGTCAACGAAACGTAAACATAATGAGGCTACTGATTCGAAGACCCTCCCACTGCACTGCGGTTCCTTGTACTGAAGACGGTCAGTCACAGTCAATCCGTTTATTATTCAGAAAGGTGTTGATGCCATTGCTGGCCCTTTGAAATCCTGCTCTCGTTTACGAAATGGCACTTTGCGTTTGGAGACGGCTTCTGATCCTCAAGCACAACAACTACTTGCTGCCTCGCTTCTCCATGGCTACGCTGTTCATGTTGAGGCACATAGAACTTTCAATTCTTCCCATGGTGTAATTTACACCAGGCTACTTGACGATCTAACCGAGGCTGAAATACAATCTGTCTGATCAGGGTGTCATTGTCATCCATCGTGTAGTGAAAAAGGTCGATTCCTCCTTGGTGCCCACCCATACTCTTTTCCTCACCTTTGATAGGATGGTGCTGCCGTCCAAGATTAAAGCAGGCTATGAAATCATCACAGTCCGGCCATACATTCCGAATCCGATGCACTGCTACCAGTGTCATCGTTTCAATCACACTCGAACATCTTGTCAACACCCAGCCAAATGTGTAACCTGTGGCAGGGATACACATGAGAGTGAATGTTCGCCTCCTTCTCCCAGCTGTATCAGCTGCAATGGCAGCCATGCTGCATCCTCCCAGGATTGTCCTGTGTATCTAGATGAGTGGGCTGTTCAAGAGATTCGTGTACCTCCTTCTCCCCGCTGTATCAGCTACAATTGCGGCCATGCCGCATCCTCCCAGGATTTTCCTTTGTATCTAGATTAGTGGGCTGTTCAAGAGATTTGGGTAAAGGAAAAAGTGCCTTACCCAGTAGCTTGCAAGTTACTGGCTAGTCGCAAACCCTGTGTTCTCCTGTCTGGCACCTATAGTTAAGTTCTTGTTACCTCTCGCCTCATGAAAGACATGGCCATACAGACATGGGACCTCAAATTTGGCTCTGAGGTTGTGAAGTCACCCAGGGTCAAAGTAGCATCGAGGTCCTGCTGTGCAACAAACCATCATACTCTCGCCTAAGGAGGCGAAGGTACCCCCTGCACAACCGGCAGGCAGGAAAGGACAGAAGGAGTACTCCAAAAAAGACTTCCTCCGTCCCTCCAGCCAAACAACACCCAAGTCTTCCTCGAATGAAAAGGGCACGAAGAAGTCCGCTAAAGACAAATGGTCTTCTCCTTCACAAACTCGAAGATCCTGCTTGACGGTGTTGCCAACGTGGTCATTTAACCCGGATGGCTTCTGTATCATCAGTGCGCAACACCAACTGTTTTTCAGCATTGGACTGCACAGACTGACCGCACAAGCACACTGATGCTTCTGTGGACCCCATGGAGCAGGATACTCCTGCTTCTGTGCCCTGTAGTAGCCACTCTCCACCAGCTGTCCCTCGGCAGCCACCAAGTTGACACACCCCTACATCTCTTCCTTCTCATGACTGTGCTCCAATGGAACGTTCACGGCCTTCGGTCTCACAAAGAGGATTTACAGCTGCTTCTAGCATCGCAGCATCCCCTTGTACTCTGCCTTCAGGAAACGAAATTGCGCCCTCGAGACCACTTTGAGCTTTCACATTACTTACTGATTCGTTTTGACCTTCCCTCTGAGGTCGGCATCCCATCTAATGGGGGCGTCATGCTGATATGGGATGACCTTCATATTCAACCCATCTCCCTGACTACACATCTTCAAGCTGTTGCTTTTCGTCTTTTCCTTCCCCACCCGACTTTTTCCCTCTGTACCATTTATGTACCTCCATCCTCCAATGTCACCAGGGCAGACTTGTATTCAGCTTATTGGGCAGTTACCTCCGTGAGTATTGCTACTCGGTGACTTTAATGTAGATCATTCCCTTTGGGGTTCTCCCAGGACCTGCCAGAAAGGTGCCATCTTGGCTGACCTTCTTAACCAACTCAACCTCTTCTGCCTTAACACTGGAGCACCCACTTTCCTTTCTGACTCCTCGCACACCTATTCCCATTTGGACCTATCCTTTTGCACTGCCCAACTTGCCCATCTTCTTGAGTGGTCCTTTCTTTCTGATGCTTACTCAAGTGACCATTTCTCGTGTGTTGTCCGTCTGGTGACTCCTATCCCATCCACATGCACGCCCAAATGGCAGCTTACTAAGGCTGACTGGCAGCTTTACTCCTCCCTGGCGACCTCTGCCTTTTTTAGCTGTCTCGTATTCTGTCCATTTTGACTGACATATAGTCGTTTCCCTCGTCTGTGTGTTTGTATTCTGTAGTTTTGATTTGGGCACGTATGACCTCAGTTGTTTTTTGCGCCCTAAAATAAAACAAACAAACTAACTAACTAAACCCGCCCAAAAATTTAAACAATCATGCATGAACAGCGCCTATTAGACGGCGGGGGTGCGATAGCCGATCAGTTCCAGTCATTGCACCAGCAAGGAGGTACACAGCTCATGTTATCTGTAGTTCAGCCATGCCTAGACAGTCAATACCGCTGTTCGGTCGCGTCCGCATTGTTACTTTGTGCCAGGAAGGACTTGCAACAAGGGAAGTGTCCAGGCGTCACGGAATGAACCAAAGTGATGTTGTTGGGACATGGAGGAGATACAGAGAGGCAGGAATTGTCGATGATATGCCTCGCTCAGGCCGCCCAAGAGCTACTAGTGCAATGGATGACCGCTACCTATTGTTTATGGCTCGGAGGGACCCTGACAGGAACGCCACCAAGTTGAATAATGCTTTTCGTGCAGCCACAGGTGGTCGTGTTACACTCAAACTGTGCGCAATAGGCTCCATGAAGCGCAACTTCACTCCTGACGTCCATGGCGAGGTCCATCTTTGCAATCACGACACCATTCAGTGCAGTACAGATGGGCCCAGAAACATGCCGAATGGACCACTCAGGATTGGCATCACGTTCTATTCGCCGATGAGTGTCGCATATGCCTTCAACCAGACAATCGTCGGAGACGTGTTTGGAGGCAACCCACTTAAGCTGAACGCCTTAGACACACTGTCCAGCAAGTGCAGCAAGGTGGAGATTCCCTGCTGATTTGGGGTGGCATTATTTGGGGCCGACATAACGCCGCTGGTGGTCATGGAAGGCGCCGTAACGGTTGTGCGATACATGAATGCCATCCTCCGTCCTATAGTGCAACCATACCGGCAGCTTATTGGCGAGACATTCGTCCTTATGGACGACAAGTCGCGTCTCCATCGTGTACATCTTGTGAATGACTTCGTTCAGTGTAACGAAATCGCTCGACTAGAGTGGCCAGCATGTTCACCAGGCATGAACTCTATAGAACATGCCTGGCATAGATTGAAAAGGGCTGTTATGGACGACGTGACCCACCAACCACTCTGAGGGATCTACGCCGAATCGCCGTTGAGGAGTGGGACAATCTGGACCAACAGTGCCTTGATGCGCTTGTGGATAGTATGCCACGACGAATACAGGCATGCATCAGTGCAAGAGGACGTGCTACTGGGTATTAGAGGTACCAGTGTGTACAGTAGTTTGGACCACCACCTCTGGAGGTCTCGCTATTTGGTGGTACAACATGCTGTGTGTGGTTTTCATGAGCAATTAAAAATGGCGGACATCATGTTTATCTTGATCGCTATTCCAATTTTCTATACAGGTTCCGGAACTATCGGGTCCTAGGTGATGCAAAACTTTTTGTGATGTGTGTAGTAGTGCTTTTCTATACTTGATCAGGTTACTACCATATTATCTTCTAATGGGACCGAAGCAGAGGATGGGAATTGAAAAACATGCTGTAATTGATAGCTCTGCATCAGCAAGAGTGTCCTGGTAGAACAGTAGCAACAAAATTTGGTGTAGCCCAATCTGCAGTGGTGTAGTACCACTGCAAGTGTTTCACGATCTGGAAGACCCCAAGTAACATCATACACGGAAGATCAGATCATACGTGTGCAGAGTGAACATCAGAGGACTTTTATTGCACCTGGAATTTGCAAGGACGTAATTAGTATGCGAGTAGCTGCTATTTCTGTCTCATCAGTACAACTCCGTCATTGTGAACAGGGATTAAAGGAGGAAACATCGGTCAAAAAACCTTTATTGCGTAAACATAATAAGGTGAACAGAATGCCAAGGGCACAGCGACACAAAAATTGAAGCGTGCAGCAATGGTCCAAAGTGTTATTCACGAACGAATCCAAGTCTGTAGTATTTGGAAGCCATCACCGAATGTTTGTTCTTTGACTTGAAGAGTCAGTGTGGCGCCAAGGGTCGGCTGTGGGGATAAAGTTAGTGATCTAGTAAGAATTAATTGAACATTAAGGAAGGAAGGAAGGATATTACAGGATACTGATCAACAGCGCTGATCCATTTGGCAAGAGACTTACTAGTTGCATGTTTGTTCCACACCAGGACAATGATCCCAAACACGCTTTTAAATTGTGCAGAAGACATGTCATTAGAAAAGTTAAATGTGGGCAACTACAGAATACTATTTGGCCACGTCAGTTACCCAGCTCAGATCTCATTGAGCGCTTATGGCATGAAATTGACAGGGAGACCTGAAAACTGAAGTAATGTAATGTTGAAGATCTATGGAATAATTTAGACATATTGGATTGCACTATCTGCAAAAACGCTATAAAATCTTATCTCCAGAATGCCAAGAGTTTGTGCAGGTGTTATAAGGCCAAAAGGTGTTTACTTTGAAGATTTTAAAAATCCAAACCATGTTGTTTGATAGAGAATACATTTTTTTTATTGTTCTATTTATTTTAACCACCAGTTATAATTAAAGTGCAGACACTCGCGGAGGTTCAGTGTAGGCTGTTATTATGGTGTGGCAAAGAAACTTGGTAGATATTCTAATGTGTTAATATAGAACCGATTTACCCTAGAAAAAATAATTCCAATTTTGGCCACCAGGTGTCAATCTGGCGCTGCAAAACATCTTGTCGACGTCTCCGGTCCTCATATTGAACAAATAATGTATAGGGCGGTTAGTAATAAAATCAAAATTATGCCTTCTCGCTTGTTTGTCCTTTTATGCCCACTTCCCGTTCCTAATCTATTCCATATGGAAACATTTCTATACGTTTTTCTTGCATTCACAGCGCGAGATTTACATCTGATGGCCAAAATTGGTAGTAGTTTTTCCAGCGTAAATCAGTCCCGTAGTACTGCATTAGAATATCTACGAAGTATCGTTGCCATACGATAATTACAGCCCCCACTGGACCTCTGTGAGTAGTCGCACTTTAATTATAACCACCCGGTACGATGTGTTTGTGCACTGAAATGAAGTATATAGTTTTTATCATGGGTGATCGGAAACTTTTGATCGGCAGTGTACATTTACAAATGTGTGGGTTGGGCTAGGACGGTAGATTGAAAGTGAAAGTAGTCTGGGATAATTAGGGTATGGCGTTGGACTGGACCAGGAATTGTGAAACCATCTTACTTAAATAAATTGCCAAATGTAAAATATAGGGCCCTTCTTCAAAAAGACGTACTACTGTTTTTTAGCTTCGTAACGAACAAAGTTACAAGAAAGGCAATCGTGCTGGTTAATGTCCTCCTGGTAGCTAAACAACGTTTGTTTGATACGTTTTTATTTTGCTTCTGGATGAAAAGTTGGTTGGGGTGGTCTAGCTAAATGGGACACCCTGTATATTGTCTTAGTTGACACTTACGAAGTGTGTGAGGAAAGTAATGAGACTGAGAACACTTTGAGCAAACTGGCAACGCCGTATTGTTTTGGTTGTGACGACCGATGTGTTCATCCCTTACACTGCTCAGTTTGAGTTTTAACTCCGTACAGCCATCACGTGACTTTCCAGGGCGCAATCAGTGAAGTTGTGTTTTTGATGTATATTACGAAAATGGAGCAGCGGGATTTAGACCAACGTTATGCCATTAACTTTTGTGTTAAACGTGGGGGATCCACGTGGGGGAACAGGTCAAGGGGGAACATTCATTGTCAAGACAACAAGTTTTTCACTGGCACAAATCATTTTTGGAAGGTTGACAACACGCTGAAGATGAACTTCGCTCAGGGAGAACATCGATTTCAAAATCCGACGAAAACGTCGAATATGTGCGTGTTTTTGTGAGATCGGACCAACGTTTAACAATAAGGATGATAGGTGACCTGTTAACCACATCGTAATAATTCATATTTTGACCAAAGTTTTGCATATGCAAAAGGTTTGTGCCAAAATGGCACCGAAAAACGTCACAACTGAGGAGAAGGACAATCGAAGAAACTTATGCATTGATCTTGAGAGGAATGCCAATGACCACGAATGGTTCAGTCGTGTGATGACACGTGATCAACCCAGTATTTTTGTGTACGATCCTGAAACAGACTGGCAAAGTGAGGAGTGGTACACTGAGACATCTCCTCGACCGGAAAAAGCTCGAATGAGCAAATTAAAGATCAGAACAGTGCTGATTTGCTTTTTCCGCAGCAGGGTTATCATGCATAAAGAATTTCTTCGTCCAGGACAAACTGATAACCAAGTGTTCTACAAAGACGTCCTTGAAAGGCTCAGGGAAATACTGAATCGAGTGAGACAGGACGTTGCAGACAAGTAAATGGTGCATCGTGACGACGCAGTATGTCACACGGCCACTTCCACCGAGGAATTTTTGACCTCAAAAGGCATTCCTGTTGTTCCACAGTCCCTCTGTTCACTTGGCCTGAGGCCTAGTGACTTTTTTTCTTTTTATGAAATTGAAAAATGTCTGAAAAGGACGTCATTTTGAGACCCTGGAGAACATAAAGTTGATCGTCGGAAAAGCAGATACCATACTGAGATTCATTGGAAGAATCCTAAGGAAATGCAATCCGAAAACAAAGGAAGTAGGTTACAGTACGCTTGTTCGCCCACTGCTTGAATACTGCTCAGCAGTGTGGGATCTGTACCAGATAGGGTTGATAGAAGAGATAGAGAAGATCCAACGGAGAGCAGCGCGCTTCGTTACAGGATCATTTAGTAATCGCGGAAGCGTTACGGAGATGATAGATAAAATCCAGTGGAAGACTCTGCAGGAGAGACGCTCAGTAGCTCGGTACGGGCTTTTGTTGAAGTTCACCGAGGAGTCATGCAGTATATTGCTCCCTCCTACGTATATCTCGCGAAGAGACCATGAGGATAAAATCAGAGAGATTAGAGCCCACACAGAGGCATACCGACAATCTTTCTTTCCACGAACAATACGAGACTGGAATAGAAGGGAGAACCGATAGAGGTACTCAAGGTACCCTCCGCCACACACCGTCAGATGGCTTGCGGAGTATTGGAAAAAAAAAATATCGAAAAGAATGTGACTTGACAGGTTACAGACCCTACCGGTTGAAGTCCTCCAGTCTTACTACCAAGACGGAGGACATCTCCCCCGGTGCGCAGCTGCCGAAGGGAACACTTTTAAGGGGACAATATTGTTGTTCGCGGTCTCGTAAACTGATGTACGGCCGGGAGAGCCCCTCCATATCCGCATACAGTGACGCCTGTGGGTTGAGGATGACACGGCGGCCAGTAGGTACCGTTGTGCCTTCATCGCCTGCTCGGGAGCAGTTTAGTTTAATACTGTTGTTTGAAAAATATAAAAATTTTGGTAGCTATAAAATCAGTCTCATTGCTTTCTTCCCGCATCTTGAAATGCTACGGGCCCAGGCCTGTCGACCTGAAATACAGGGTGATTCAAAAAGAATACCACAACTTTAGGAATTTAAAACTCTGCAACGACAAAAGGCAGAGCTAAGCACTATCTGTCGGCGAATTAAGGGAGCTATAAAGTTTCATTTAGTTGCACATTTGTTCGCTTGAGGCGCTGTTGACTAGGCGTCAGCGTCAGTTGATGCTAAGATGGCGACCGCTCAACAGAAAGCTTTTTGTGTTATTGAGTACGGCAGAAGTGAATCGACAACAGTTGTTCAGCGTGCATTTCGAACGAAGTATGGTGTTAAACCTCCTGATAGGTGGTGTATTAAACGTTGGTATAAACAGTTTACAGAGAATGGGTGTTTGTGCAAAGGGAAAAGTTCTGGACGGCCGAGAACGAGTGATGAAAATGTAGCACGCATCCAGCAAGCATTTGTTCGCAGCCCAGGAAAATCGACTCGCAGAGCTAGCAGAGAGCTGCAAATTCCACAATCAACTGTATGGAGAGTCCTACGAAAAAGGTTAGTTATGAAACCTGAACGTCGACTACCCGAGGCGATGGATCGGCCGCCAGGCAGCCCGTGACAGAGCACTTCATCACTGGCCTCCAAGAAGCCCTGATCTTACCCCCTGCGATTTTTTCTTATGGGGGTATGTTAAGGATATGGTGTTTCGGCCACCTCTCCCAGCCACCATTGATGATTTGAAACGAGAAATAACAGCAGCTATCCAAACTGTTACGCCTGATATGCTACAGAGAGTGTGGAACGAGTTGGAGTATCGGGTTGTTATTGCTCGTGTGTCTGGAGGGGGACATATTGAACATCTCTGAACTTGTTTTTGAGTGAAAAAAAACCTTTTTAAATACTCTTTGTAATGATGTATAACAGAAGGTTATAATATGTTTCTTTCATTAAATACACATTTTTAAAGTTGTGGTATTCTTTTTGAATCACCCTGTATGTGTCAAATTTTCAGTGCGTCTAGGTTCCTTTTTCGCTCTAAAATTGTCAGCGACACTGCCTTCCGACGTATTTAGCATTTCTGCTGAAACACGGCGTGTAGGAGGTAAGGGGAGTGCCGGCTGATTGAACGAACGTGGCCGGGTTTTGTTCCGCGTAGCTCGCAGGCGGATCATCGGCACAAAGGCCGCTGGCCCATTGTCCCCCGATACAGTGGTTATTACAGCGGGACACTTGCGGCGGAATTAGCACGGCAATCACGGCGCGCCGTGCCCGCGGCCACAGCCGGAGCGCGCCCGCTGCCTCCTCCTCGCACCCTGCTGCAGAACGCTGCCAGAGCTGACCCACTTCCCCCTCACACCCTACAGAAATGGCTTAAAACTCAGCGTCGCATTCCAAACCAGAACTCTCTCCATCGACAGCTTATGACCACAGAATATCCATAGTGAGGTCGCGCGCAATTTAAAAAAATGTATATTGGCTGGTTGCGAGTAGGACTCGCGTTCTGGGTGTTCCCTACAAACTTAATTATGTATTGGCTTGGTGCATAAGTTCGTAGCGTTTTTTCCATACGTTTAATCAACACAAAGATAGACATAACAGAGACTTGAGTCATCACTGATACAGAGTGGTTATAATTAAACTTTCTAAACGCTGTAAGCCGGCCGGAGTGGCCGTGCGGTTCTAGGCGCTACAGTCTGGAACCGAGCGACCACTACGGTCGCAGGTTCGAATTCTGCCTCGGGCATAGATGTGTGTGATGTCCTTAGGTTAGGTAGGTTTAATTAGTTCTAAGTTATAGGCGACTGATGACCTCAGAAGCTAAATCGCATAGTTTCTAGAGCCATTTGAACCATAAACGCTGTAGAAATAACAACATTGGTTAGAATGACGTCGATTTGCAATGGAATATTATCGGAGAAGGTGGAACGCGTATGTTGTTGAGTCCTGAGACTGGTCTGATGCAGCTCTCCATGCTACTCTATCCTGTGCAAGCTTCTTCATCTCCCAGTACTTACTGCAACCTACATCCTTCTGAATCTGCTTAGTGTATTCATCTCTTGGTCTCCCTCTACGACTTTTACCCTCCACGCTGCCCTCCAATACTAAATTGGTGATCCCTCGATGTCTCAGAACATGTCCTACCAACCGATCCCTTCTTCTAGTCAAGTTGTCCCTCAAACTCCTCTTCTCCCCAATCCTATTCAATACCTCCTCATTAGTTATCTAATCTTTAGCATTCTCCTGTAGCACCACATTTCGAAAGCTTCTATTCTCTTCTTGTGCAAACCATTTATCGTCCATGTTTCACTTCCATACATGGCTACACTCCATACAAATGCTTTCAGAAACGACTTCCTGACACTTAAATCTATACTCCATGTTAACAAATTTCTCTTCTTCAGAAACGCTTTCCTTGCCATTGCCAGTCTACATTTTATATCCTCTCTACTTCGACCATCATCAGTTATTTTGCTCCCCAAATAGCAAAACTCCTTTACTACTTTAAGTGTCTCATTTCCTAATCTAATTCCCTCAGCATCCCCCAATTTAATTCGACTACATTCCATTATCCTCGTTTTGCTTTTGTTGATGTTTATCTTATACCCTCCTTTCATGACACTGTCCATTCCGTTCAACTGCTCTTCCAAGTCCTTTGCTGTCTCTGACAGAATTACAAGGTCATCGGCGAACCTCAAAGTCTTTATTTCTTCTCCATGGATTTTAATACCTACTCCGAACTTTTCTTTTGTTTCCGTTACTGCTTGCTGAATATACAGATTGAATAACATCGGGGATAGGCTACAACCCTGTCGTATGAAAATTGATCAATAGATGGGGATGTATGTGTCAGAATACGTAAATGAAAACACCTGTCATGCGCACGGTCCCATTTAAGTTGGTGTAAACACGCCGGGTACACGGCTTTTCCTCCTTTCGCGTCTGCGACGATCGCCATGACTGTCTCTATGCAGGATCGCGCTCTGCTTGTAAAGCTGTATTACAAGGATGATGACTGTGCACGGCGCTCTGCAGGAGTTCCGGACGCCGAAGGGTTTGAAAAAGGGCGTTAGTCCGATGACTGACGTGGGTCTGGAGAAAATGATTCAGAAATTCGATAGGACGTGTTCTTTTGGTGTGCAACCTGGTAGAGGGAGGAAACGAATTGATTCGACGTCAGTGGAAGTAGTGGCCACTGTGGTGTCACCGCCAGACACCACACTTGCTAGGTGGTAGCCTGTAAACCGGCCGCGGTCCGTTAGTATACGTCGGACCCGCGTGTCGCCACTATCAGTGATTGCAGACCGAGCGCCGCCACACGGCAGGTCTAGAGAGACTTCCTAGCACTCGCCCCAGTTGTACAGCCGACTTTGCTAGCGATGGTTCACTGTCTACAGACGCTCTCAATTGCAGAGACGACAGTTTAGCATAGCCCTCAGCTACGTCATTTGCTACAACCTAGCAAGGCGCCATATTCAGTTAGTATAAGTACTATCTTCAAGAATGTCTTCTGAACAGATAATATTGTGACTCATGTACCGTCAAGAGCGACGTTCATCATTAATGGATTAAAGTTAAGTATCAAACTAATTATGTCCCCTTTCTGAATTCTCATTCCTTGTCATGTTCCAGACCTCACGTCAGTATAGTTCTTCCCTCTTCACGCCAGCCTGCGTGAGCTAAAACGCGTGCATTTTGGCCTCCACTAGTAACACGGTGTTGGCCCTTCTGCTAACACAAAAGCCACAGCATTGCTGCAGGAGACGAGAGGTGGGGTGCAAACGTGTAGTGCACGGAGAATTGCCCGAACATTGGACATACCCCTGAGCATTCAAAATTACCCATTTGCACGAGTGGCTTCCTGTTGACCTGCCAGCAAGAGAGACCTTTGCTTAGAATTGCATGAAGTGGACAATGATTGGCCGTGAAGATTTTATGGACAGACGAAGCCCGCTTCCATCCGACAGGATATGTCAATACACAGAATTGCCGAATATGGGCAACGGAAAATCCACACGCAAATCAATTAGTACCACTTCATCCTGAAAAGGTCGCTGTGTGGTGCGGGTTTACGGCGTCAATTATCATCGGGCCATCCTTTTAACTGTACCGTTACTGGTAAGCGCTATCAGTGTCTTTTGGCGCAGCCACGTCATTCCAGCTCTCCAACAGCGGGGATGCGTGGATGGGATCATTTTTGTGCAAGATGGCGCACCTCCACACTTTGCAAATCCAGTTAAGCAGCTGCTGAAGCGCCATTTCGGAAATGCTAGAATTATCGGCCGCCATTTCCCTAAAACCCGGCCGTTCCGATCACTTGATCTTGATCCGTGTGACTTCTGACTGTGAGGCTATCTGAAAGATGTTGCATTCAGTGTTCCGACTGCAAACTTAGCTGCATTGAAGACACGCATTGCGCAACACATTCTGAACGTGACCATGGAAACACTTTGATCACTTGTGGAACGTGCTGTTTCTCGATTTAAACTTGTTCAATATGCTGTCCACCGTTTTATGCAACATGTGTTGCTCTAGTCACTCGGAAATTAATAATCCGATTTGCTTTTGATGCTTTTTATGCGGTTTTTGGCCTCATGACAACTAAAATCCGATGTGATTGATGCTTTTAATGCAGTTTTTGGCCTCAGGACAACTAAAAACCGATGTGATTGATGCTTTTTATGCGGTTTTTGGCCTCAGGACAATTAAAAACAGATGTGAGTGATGCTTTTTATGCGGTTTTGGGCCTCAGGACAATTGAAAACCGATTTTTCCCATCCGACGTAATATGACCTTGCCCTGGTGGATGGGCTTACGTAACAGAATGACACCTGTACACCCATGCACACTGAGTAGAACAGTTTGTTTAACGTCAAACGTACACCTTAGCCATTGTTGTATGATTCATGATATTAGTTAGGTGTACTAGTTCTTTGGCTCTGTTATCAGCACCTGACAGGGCTTGAAAGGGCTCTGAATGTGGCCTCCATGTGGACGGATGGTCGAATCGTGTAATATCCAGATTTCTGGAGTATTCAGATGTGCCAGTGGCCCAATGCATGGGAATGTGAGTGCAGGCATACTTGTCGCCAAGGTTCTGGCTGACCACCTCTGACCACCGAAAGGGCAAATTGCCATATTGTGCACCAAGCTCGTAGTTACCCCTTCACATCTGCAACTGCCACTGAAGAGCAAGTAGTGGACTCCCTACAACATGTCATCCCACACCATTGGTCAGCCTCCGGACTTGGGAACTACCTTCCCACGGTTCAGTTGACCTTAACGTCACGGCACAAATGGCTGCATTTGAAGGGGTACCGTGACAGAAAGCACGGACTGTTGATGAATTGCATCATGTTGTGCTGCATAATGGTACGCCATAGACGGCCTGCATCATCATTTATTACTTCTCATGTGAAAATATCGTGGTGCCATTTTTCAACAGGATACTTCTCATCCACACGTGGCACGTGTCTCCAGGAAATGTCTGCGTGTTGTTAAGGTACTCACGTGGCCACCAAAATCCCCCAGATCCGTTCCTGGCAGAACATGTGTGGGGCAAGCTCGGGCGCCAACACTGTCCCGATGCCAGTCCACAGTACAGCAACGACTAATTACAACATTTGTGGGCCATCTCACCTTAGGAGGGGATACAATGGTTCTATGACTACCTTCCCAACCAAATCAATGCATGCATCCAGGCCAGATGAGCTGCAACGTCATACTGATTAGTGGGCCCATATTGCGAACGTGTTTGCAAATTTGACTCGATTTTGTAATCACTGAAATACGAGAGGCGTTCAGTAAGTAATGCAACACTTTTTTTCTGAAATCAGGTTGGTTTTATTTAGGATTCCAGTATACCATATTATTCCCCCACTCTTTTGTCTACAAAGCCCTATTTTTCAACATAATTTCCGTTCAGTGCGACGGCCTTATGCTTCGTTACTGGGATGGCCTGTGTGCCAGCATAGTACTCCACTACTGGTCGACGTCGGAGTAGTGTTTCCCGCGGAGTGCATCATTCATTGGGCCAAACAGGTGGAAGTTGGAAAGTGTGAGATGCGGGCTGTAGTGTGGGTGAGGAAGAAAAGTCCAGTGACGGTTCGTGAGCTCCTCTCAGGTGCACAGACTTGTGTGAGGCCTTGTGTTGTCATGGAGAAGGAGAAGTTCGTTTGAAGTTTTGTGGCGACGTAGACACTGAAGCCGTTTCTTCAGTTTACTAAGGCTGTGTGAGGCCGGCTTGTACGTGAGAGATCGGATAGGTTATAGCAGTCTTGTTGTGATGATGATAAACGCCTCTCCCAACGACTCACTGTGCCTTTGTTCACTGTCAGCTATCCATAGAGATTCTGCAACCGCCTATGAATATCTGCGTTTCTCTGGTTTTCCGCCAAAAGAATCACTCTGCTTGGAACGCACCTACGTCACAGACGTCATTTTTAAGGCTACACATAGCTCCACCACCTGTCGAAACTCCATGAAACTATAGGTCCTGAAGCGGGAATATTCCACCATGTCCCACAACAAAGTCCGATTTTTTTCAATCGAAACTGACTGGGAAATAAATGTGCTGTATTATCTATTGAAAGCCCCTCGTAACATCACATACTCCCTCAGCCGGTGAAATTTCATTTTGTTTTCTCCTCTCATTACACTTTTTTGTCAGGCAGTATATACACTACTGGCCATTAGAATTACTACACCAAGAAGACATGCAGATGATAAACGGGTATTCATTGGACAAATACACTAGAACTGACATGTCATTACATTTTCACGCAATTTGGGTGCATAGATCCTGAGAAATCAGTACCCAAAACAACCACCTCTGGCCGCAATAACGGCCTTGATACGCCTGGGCATTTAGTCAAACAGAACTTGGATGGCGTGTACAGGTGCAGCTGCCCATGCAGCTTCAACACGCTTCCACAGATCAAGAGTAGTGACTGGCGTATTGTGACGAGCCAGTTGCTCGGCCACCATTGACCAGACGTTTTCAATTGGTGAGAGATCTGGAGAATGTGCTGGCCAGGGCAGCAGTCGAACATTTTCTGTATCCAGAAAGGCCCGTACAGGACCTGCAACATGCGGTCGTGCATTATCCTGCTGAAATGTAGTGTTTTGCAGGGATCGAATGAAGGGTAGAGTTATGGGTCATAACACATCCGAAATGGAACGTCCGCTGTTCAAAGTGCCGTCAATGCGAACAAGAGGTGGCAGAGACGTGTAACCAATGGCACCCCGTACCATCACGCCGGGTGATACGCCATTATGGCGATGACGAATACAGGCTTCCAATGTGCGTTCACCGCGATGTCGCCAAACACGGATGCGACCATCATGATGCTGTAAACAGAACCTGGATTCATCCGAAAAAATGCCGTTTTGCCATTCGTGAACCCAGGTTCGTCGTTGAGTACACCATCGCAGGCGCTCCTGTCTGTGATGCAGCGTCAAGGGTAACCGCAGCCATGGTCTCCGAGATGATAGTCCATGGTGCTGCAAACGTCGTCGAAATGTTCGTGCAGATGGTTGTTGTCTTGCAAACGTCCCCATCTTTTGACTCAGGGATCGAGACGTGGCTGCACGATCCGTTACAGCCATGCGAATAAGATGCCTGTATCTCGACTGCTAGTGACACGAGGCCGTTGGGATCCAGCACGGCGTTCCATATCACCATCCTGAACCCACCGATTCCATGTTGTGCTAACACTCATTGGATCTCGACCAACGTGAGCAGCAATGTCGCGATACGATAAACCGCAATCGCCATAGGCTACAATCCGACCTTTATAAAACTCGGAAACGTGATGGTGCGCATTTCTCCTCCTTACACGAGGCATCACAACAACGTTTAACCAGGCAACGCTGGTCAACTGCTGTTTGTGTATGAGAAATCGGTTCGAAACTTTCCTCATGTCAGCACGTTGTAGGTGTCGCCACCGGCGCCAACCTTGTGTGAATGCTCTGAAAAGCTAATCATTTGCATATCACAGCATCTTCTTCCTGTCGGTTAAATTTCGCGTGTGTAGCACGTCATCTTCGTGTTGTAGCAATTTTAATGGCCAGTAGTGTAATTTTCAGTAACGGGCGTGTAACACTCCCTTGGGGTACTTCCGAAGTTCCTTTACGTCAGACGACTTCGTCCTCTTGAGAACGACAGTTGAGTTTTGACTGCTTCAAAGTCCTGAATACAGCCAAAAACTTGGCCCGATATTCGGTAAACTGACAATTACTTGGTTGTCTTAGAAGCAGTGCGGAACTGTATCGAACGCCTTCTGGAAATTCAGGAAAACGGCATCAACCTGAGCTACGATATCTACTGCCCTCGAGATGTCACGGTCTGTTTGTGAAATCCATGCTGATTCTGATGGAAGAGATTTTCAATCTGCAACACAAGCATTCAGCGTCGAGACGTGTAGGTATGGAACTACCCCGTTCGAACCAACAAGCGTTGCTTCCTCACGCCCACTGCTGCACCATGATCTTTAGAGTAATAAGGTACAAGCAATACGCAGTCGATTACACTACCCATGGGCTAACCTTCTGGTCTCAGGGAGGTTTTTCCTTTTCGAATGATATGATGGAAACTTTTGCTTATTCATACACTGTGTCCGTCAGAATATGCTTTGGAGGATAAAAGTAATAAAATGTCTTTCCAAATTCGTAAGACTTGGCTGCGATACTACAGCCGCACTACCATGTCACTTACTTATAGTTTCTGACATAATTTAAAGGTTGCACACACCCGGTTAATTATGTTTTGTAACCACTGAATCGTCGGTAGTATTGCCTCAAACAAGCCACGGGCTGCCCTGTCCATCCACCATTGCCAACGGCGACGTTGGAAAGTACCACTTCTTGTGACTTTTCTGTATGCTAAGTACGCTAGATGCAAACTATCTACAGGGTATTTCAAAAATGACCGGTATATTTGAAACGGCAATAAAAACTAAACGAGCAGCGATAGAAATACACCGTTTGTTGCAATATGCTTGGGACAACAGTACATTTTCAGACGGACAAACTTTCGAAATTACAGTAGTTACAATTTTCAACAACAGATGGCGCTGCAAGTGATGTGAAAGATATAGAAGACAACGCAGTCTGTGGGTGCGCCATTCTGTACGTCGTCTTTCTGCTGTAAGCGTGTGCTGTTCACAACGTGCAAGTGTGCTGTAGACAACATGGTTTATTCCTTAGTACAGAGGATTTTTCTGGTGTTGGAATTCCACCGCCTAGAACACAGTGTTGTTGCAACAAGACGAAGTTTTCAACGGAGGTTTAATGTAACCAAAGGACCGAAAAGCGATACAATAAAGGATGTGTTTGAAAAATTTTAACAGACTGGGAACGTGACGGATGAACGTGCTGGAAAGGTAGGGCGACCGCGTACGGCAACCACAGAGGGCAACGCGCAGCTAGTGCAGCAGGTGATCCGACAGCGGCCTCGGGTTTCCGTTCGCCGTGTTGCAGCTGCGGTCCAAATGACGCCAACGTCCACGTATCGTCTCATGCGCCAGAGTTTACACCTCTATCCATACAAAATTCAAACGCGGCAACCCCTCGGCGCCGCTACCATTGCTGCACGAGAGACATTCGCTAACGATATAGCGCACAGGATTGATGACGGCGATATGCATGTGGGCAGCATTTGGTTTACTGACGAAGCTTATTTTTACCTGGACGGCTTCGTCAATAAACAGAACTGGCGCATATGGGGAACCGAAAAGCCCCATGTTGCAGTCCCATCGTCCCTGCATCCTCAAAAAGTACTGGTCTGGGCCGCCATTTCTTCCAAAGGAATCATTGGCCCATTTTTCAGATCCGAAACGATTACTGCATCACGCTATCTGGACATTCTTCGTGAATTTGTGGCGGTACAAACTGCCTTAGACGACACTGCGAACACCTCGTGGTTTATGCAAGATGGTGCCCGGCCACATCGCACGGCCGACGTCTTTAATTTTTCTGAATGAATATTTCGATGATCGTGTGATTGCTTTGGGCTATCCGAAACATACAGTAGGCGGCGTGGATTGGCCTCCCTATTCGCCAGACATGAACCCCTGTGACTTCTTTCTGTGGGGACACTTGAAAGACCAGGTGTACCGCCAGAATCCAGAAACAATTGAACAGCTGAAGAAGTACATCTCATCTGCATGTGAAGCCATTCCGCCAGACACGTTGTCAAAGGTTTCGGGTAATTTCATTCAGAGACTACGCCATATTATTGCTACGCATGGTGGATATGTGGAAAATATCGTACTATAGAGTTTCCCAGACCGCAGCGCCATCTGTTGTTGAAAATTGTAACTACTGTAATTTCGAAAGTTTGTCTGCCTGAAAATGTACTGTTGTCCCAAGCATATTGCAACAAACGGTGTATTTCTATCGCTGCTCGTTTAGTTTTTATTGCCGTTTCAAATATACCGGTCATTTTTGAAACACCCTGTACTTAAGAATAGCACTGTTGCCCGAGCCACAGTGCTTTACTGGACATGGTTCTGTTGGTCGAGTCATGAAACCCAGCTTACCAAGATAGTTAATGCGGAAACAAAATGTTTAACATAGTGTATGAACCACATGATTCAAAGTTCGTGAGTGGTGAAAGATGTTCTTTAAGAGCAACCAAAAAAAAAACTACTAAGGAGACATGAAATTTGTGGTACCATTGGATTAGTGGTATGACAATTAAGACAGCTGAGCCGCTAAGGAATGTATGGAAACGATGACTTGCACGAGTGATGCGACCGTATTGAGCTGACTGCGAGCATGCAATTTTAGTTTTGCTCTTCGCGTAACGAGCCTTTCTTTGCGTAACCGATAAGGCTTATCAGCTTTCAGGAGATAGCGGACGCCACGCGATCGAAATCGGATACCTCTGTGTGACGCTTGACAAGCAGGTCGACAAGGTTAGAAATGTACCTTGCTGCTAATCGTGGTATTTGATGGTTCGTAACAAATCATACGAAAGGGATCATTGTAATGCTGAAAAGCATAAGATAAGTAAAAGAGATTCAGTAATATTGAACACTATATAGTGGAATAAACGGATAAAACAGGACTCTGTTACTTGTTAGTTACATCATCGTAGACCGTATGATAAATCTGCAATTGCTTTGGTGTGGTCATGTTATCAGTTGGTGTGGACATGTTATCAGAATGGTGAAAAGAAAGACGATCCAAAAATATACTGGAGTGCTTTCTAGAAAGACGCAGAAGGGGTCGCTCAAGAGAAACGTGGCATGGCGAATGAAGTCGAATATGACGCGGGAGATAATTTGTTAATAGTTAGTGGGAGATGACACTCGGTTTTTAGTTACCTAACAAATTTAAATTGATTTAAATTCTAACCTATTAAACTATTCGTCACTCGGTAACAGATGAAGTCGGTAGGAAAATGAAGTGAATATGGCACAGAAGAGTATGTACACTGACGGGAAAAAAATCGCAACAAAAAAAAATAATTAATGCAGAATAATGAAATTGCGGGAGTACATTTGTCTAGGTAACGTATTTAAGTGATTAACATTGCAAGATCACAGGTTAAAGAACGAGCGAGGTATGCCGTAGCAAATGTGAAAGGTTTATACATCAATAACCGATGTAACATACGGAATGTAGAATGCAAACATACAAGTGTGCATGCTGTGTATTGTACAGGTAATGGAAATGCCGTGTGGCTAGAGCCTCCCGTCGGGTAGACCGTTCGCCTGGTTCAAATATTTCGAGTTAACGCCACTTCGGCGACTTGCGTGTCGATGGGATGGGTTTGGATTGGATTGTTTGGGGGAAGAGACCAAACAGCGAGGTCATCGGTCTCATCGAATTAGGGAAGGATGGGGAAGGAAGTCAGCCGTGCCCTTTCAAAGGAACCATCCCAGCATTTGCCTGGAGCGATTTAGGGAAATCACGGAAAACCTAAATCAGGATGGCCGGACGCGGGATTGAACCGTCGTCCTCCCAAATGCGAGTCCAGTGTGCTACCACTGCGCCACCTCGCTCGGTCGTGTCGGTGGGGATGAAATGGTGATGATAAGGACAACACAACACAACACCCAGTCCCTGAGCGGAGAAAATCTCCGACCCCGCAGGGAATCGAACCCTGGCCGTCAGGTATGACATTCCGTCGCGCTGACCACTCAGCTACCAGGAGCGGACTGCTGTACAGGTGCAGATGTCAGTTTGTGGGATGGAGTTCCATGCCTGTTGCACGTAGTCGGTCAACAAGGGACTGTTAATGTTGTTTATGGATGACGCTAGGGTTGTGTCCGATGATATCCCATGCGTGTTCGTTTGGTGACAGATCTGGTGATCGAGCAGAACAATGGAAGATGTAGACACACTGTACAGCATTTTGGGTTACAACAGCGGTATGTAGGCGAGCGATATACTGTTGTAAGACACGCCCTGGAATGCTTCTCATGAATGGCATCACAGCAGGTCGAATCACCAGACTGGCGTACAAATTTGCAGTAAGGATGCGTGGGATAAGCACGAGAGAACTCCTGCTGTCATACGAGATTGCACACCAGAACGCAACTCCAGGTGTAGGTCCAGTGGTCTAGCACGCAGACTCTTTGGGTTCTGGTCCTCAACATCCTGCTTCTAACTAAAATACGGCCATCACATGCACCAAGGCAGAACCAGCTTTCTTCTGAAAACACAACAGACCTTGTAATGGTCGCCTAGTCGTAGATATTGCTAATTGCTATAATCGCACTATTTCACTCCCATTTACGGAGCTTGTTAGCACTTGATGTTAGGTTGGCGCCATTAAAATGCATTGTGTTGTGGTCATCGCTGCTACTTGCTGGATCGCTGCCGTGTCTCGATGCTGATGCTGGCTCTAAATCTGGTTGTCTAGGGTTAAAAACATGAGGTCCCGTGTTTTTTATGTGCTTTTGATGATAAAGAACGAGCGAAACCAACAAATATGTAAACTTCAAATATTTATTACTCTGGTGGCCATCTTAATTCCACTGTCCACCAAAGACCATGACACAACACAAAGTAGTACTTCCTTTAGATGTTCTTTGCATTGTTTATCCACCTCAAACAATAACACACAAACACACTTTACCAAAGTGACATTCCGACTGCGTCCCCTCGACCCTTCTTGCTGCTTGTATTTATAACATTTTCGAAGAACTACTAAAAAGAGATATAGTTTATAAGTCACATGTACATCTGTTATCATAATTTGTGCAGAAAAGTTATAAATTTGCATCGAGTGACATAATTTAACACGTTATTAAAATGACAGACAGATTTGTTGACTTGACAGAATAATTCTTTGTTACAAAAAGGCTGTTTTTTTAGAAGTTTGTCAATTGACTTCTCTAATTTGCATAAATAAGTAAATAACATGAATTATTAAGAAATACATTGGTTTTCGTCTAAAACAGGATTGATTTCGTGAATACTGTGTGAAACCGCTCCTAGTGAACAAATAGGTTTTTATTTAAGGAGATCCAAAATACCTAAGTTGGCCACTATTTTTCGTACTTCATATTAATTATTTAAGATGAACTTAGTGTTTTTACATGATGACATTTGCTGTATCAGTGATCAAGTGATATAAACTTTTGTGTGGTTCAGTTACTCAGTATAATTTAATGGGTTGACTGTTTATGCAGACATGTTATGCAATCATTGTTAACATACACAATAACTTTTCTATAATCATAAATACTCGTTAAACTGGTTGAATTTGGAGGGTATCGCATACTTCGGTAAAGTAAAGCCTTTAATATGTTCCGTTACAACCTCCACTCTGATATTCAATGAGCTCTCGCAAATTATGGCGATTTGGTGTCAGTGGAATGCACGCTACAAGGCGTCTGGCTCGGAACTGTCCTTGAAGTAACCGATTTGTATCAGTTCGTTATGTCACTGTTCTACTAACTGCTGCTCAAACTTCTACTGCAGATGCAGTACGACGTGACAGAGTCATACGCCGAACACGATGGTCTTCCCTCTCGGCAGCGCTAGATGGCCGTCCGTAGCCCGGTCTTTTTGCGGCTGTAGATTCCCGTGACTACCGCTGCCAGCAATCATATACAGTGACTACATTCCTGCCAAGTCTTTCTGCAATATCGCAGAAGGAATATTCAGCTTACCGTAGCCCTATTACACGACCTCCTTCACATTCAGTGAGGTGTTGACACTGGCCTCTTTGTCGCTTTAAAGGCATTGTTGACTGACATTAACTCACCAGCGCCACTATTATGCGACTATTATGCGACTGGCGCGAAATCTGAAGAGACATCGTCTTTCAGATGTAAAATCACGCCTACCAACTTTCGGTTATGTCGCACAACTACCAGCGTCACTATTATGCGACTGGCGCGAAATCTGAAGAGTCATCGTCTTTCAGATGTAGAAACACGCCTACCAACTTTCGTTTATGTCGCTCAACTCCTTGGTGCTGCGATACTTTTTCCATCAGTGTGTTTTCGTCATTTACATTTTCTGTGGTTCTCGTGAACAGCAACAGACGTGTGGCGATACGGTTCTTCAACAACACCGCAGTCCTCAACATACCCTATCATTCTACAACCCCTCTAATCACCTTGACGTCGACGTCACTGTAAACCACAACCTTCCTTCCACAGAACTGTTCACAGCTATGTAATAGGGGACTACATCGAATGGATCTAAACGCATTACTAGTTGCTCCCTTAATTCTTGAAGAAGGGAACAACAGTTAATGGAGGTGTACACTGTGTAATACTGAGATGTTTTAAGAGAAGCTAAATCTCGCTTTGGCGCTTGACAAAAGATCTTAACTGTTCCACATTAATGCTGGACAATATATCGCTGCTGCGACTGGCGATCACTTGCAATAGTTTCATATGGATGTCCAGGACACAAGTCTTAAGAAGGAAAGAAGGAAGATTATCATTTAACGTTATTAGAGACGAAGCAATGTCACATAATCCTATACGCCGCTCGGTGATGCGGAACGTAACATGGTACTGGATGACCAAATAAAACTGACCTGCAAATTGTGCTGCAAATGCCAATGCGATAGATGTTCATTGTAATGATAAAGATTTTATGATACTTAATGGTGTGTGTTTTGAGAGATTCCAGACAGCCCCGATCAGAAGAAATGAAAAACGGAAATCAACTGCTCCGATACCACCTTATTGAGAAAGCGCTGAGAGAACTGAACTCGCACAGCGTGATGTGGAAGCTGTAGCTCACTAGGAACAGATTTTTTTTTTTTTTTTTTTTTTTTTTTTTTTTTTTTTTTTTTTTTTTGCGGATATAGGTGCGGTCCTTTTCGGTAATGTTTTGAAACAACGTTCATTTAATTGTCAGTTGCACATCTAAACGACGTTGCAGTATTGTAATGCTTTTCAACAGGCTATCTTTCACTTTCACTGAAGTGCCTTGGTGTCCGGGCCTGTTTCTGAACATTTTCCAATAATATCTTTGCTGTACAGATTACGTATGTTGTTATGAAACACCGAAAACTTTTTCGGTCTAGTTGCAGTTTAGTCACCCTGCAGTTAAAGCAAACGTGTCGATGGAATCAAAACGGCTTTGAAACGCATTGCTTAATATTTTGGGACACTGGCATCACTAACGTAACCCCAGATCTAGCCAGATATCTCCACCTATTCCCCGTCTACGTTGAAAAACTGGGATTAATTCCTGGAGTTCTATGTATATATGCAAACTGCAGATATTTGGAAATTTCTGTTATAAATCCACTTTGGCGGCACCCATACATATCGGCGATAATGGACCGTGATGATCATGAGCCGACCTTGCAATGTTCCTCCGTAGATGGTGATTTTGAGCCCCTTGGACCCAGTTTTCATGGACACAGAGCTGTTGAAGATCCTTCTGTAGTTCATCCACTCATCGCTTCCATGGTCTTCCGACTGGTCGAGTTCCGTTCGGTTTTCCCGTGAGCATGTGTCTGGCCTCTTAGTGACGTGCCCCGTCAGGCTTAGTCTTCGCGCTTTCCTTTTCTGTGCGATGTTGTTGGAGTCATCTGCGTTGCTAAATATTCCGAGGGCCTTCTATTACGTCGGAATAACTCTACCTGAAGCCCAAGAACAGATTTCACCAAGAGGCGTTTAAGGTAATCCAGCCTGTAGTGTGAGCGCCTGTGAACGCGGAGCCACAAAGTGCAACAGATACTGATAGTCAACATGCTTCTCCACCTACTAAACACAGGTCATAGTGGCACTACGTCTGTATCTCGGTTACTAGCTCATGACTCAGCGTTGTCCGATTACCTACTTGTTTTACATCATGGACGCATGGAAAAATTATTTCTTGCTCTTCTGATTCTTACGCAGACTTATGTACTGAAACGCCAAAGAAACATGTTGCCTGGTCGGGCGAATCTCGCTTCAAATTTTATCGAGCGGATGTACCGGGTGATCAAAAAGTCAGTATAAATTTGAAAACTGAATAAATCACGGAATAATGTAGATAGAGAAGTACAAATTGGCGCACATGCTTGCAATGACATGGGGTTTTATTTGAAAAAGTTCAAAAAAGTTCAAAAAATGTCGGACAGATGGCGCTTCATCTGATCAGAATAGCAATAATTAGCATAACAAAGTAAGACATCGTGCGGTAGCGTTCTCGCTTCCCACGCCCGGGTTCCCGGGTTCGATTCCCGGCGGGGTCAGGGATTTTCTCTGCCTCGTGATGGCTGGGTGTTGTGTGATGTCCTTAGGTTAGTTAGGTTTAAGTAGTTCTAAGTTCTAGGGGACTGATGACCATAGATGTTAAGTCCCATAGTGCTCAGAGCCATTTGAACAATTTGAAGTAAGACAAAGGAAAGATGATGTTCTTTACAGGAAATGCTCAATATGTCTACCATCGTTCCTCAACAATAGCTGTAGTCGAGGAATAATGTTGTGAACAGCACTGTAAAGCATGTCCGGAGTTATGGTGAGGCATTAGCGTCGGATGTTGTCTTTCAGCATCCGTAGAGATGTCGGTCGATCACGATAAACTTGAGACTTCAGGTAACCTCAAAGTCAATAATCGCACGGACTGAGGTCTGGGGACCTGGGAGGCCAAGCATGTCGAAAGTGGCGGCTGAGCTTAAGTTTTCAAATTTATACTGACTTTTTGATCACCTGGTACGTGTACGGGTATGGAAACAACCCCAGGAATTCACGAGCCGTGCATGTCAGCAGGGGACTGTTCGAGCTGGTGGAGGTTCTGTAATGGTGTGAGGCGTGTGCAGCTGGAGTGATATGGGACCGCTGATACGTCTAGATATGACTCTGACAGGTGACACGTACGTAAGCATCCGCAGCTTTCTAAGTACGAGTGTTGGAACTTAAATAGTGGCAACTATTTATCCACAACCGATACAAAAGAGTTACATGTTTGCACCTGTTACTGTCCTTCAAAGTAGGCATCAGCGTTGTGTAGAACCCGCTGCCAGCGATGTGGAAGGCGTAGTATACCATTCAGTAGGGCCTGTTCTGTTGAAAGTGCGAATGGAGCGGTCTACTGCCTGTCGAATCTCTGGAACAGTTCTGAAGCGAATGCCACGAGTTGGTTCCTTCATCTACGGAACCAAATCAAAGTTACAAGGACTTAAATCCGGGGAGTATGGTGGATGGTACAGTACTTACTGAAGTGTTGGCAGAAGAGCCAACACCTTGTAGCTAGAGGAGGCCGAAAGGCACGCGTTAAAGCTCACGCAGACTGGCGTGAGGTCTGGAACAGTTAAGGGAAATTATAGTAGCAAATGAAGTACGTAGTTGAAGTAATACTTAACTTTATTCCATAATTGGTGAACATCGCTCTTGATATCACATAAGTGCAATCTCAATATCAATTGGTAATGGCGCCTTGCTAGGTCGTAGTAACTGACGTAGCTGAAGGCTATGCTAACTATCGTCTCGGCAAATGAGAGCGTATTTGTCAATGTAGCATCGCTAGCAATGTCTGCTGTACAACTGGGACGAGTGCTAGGATCTGTCTCTAGACCTGCCGTGTGGCGGCGCTCGGTCTGCAATCACTGATAGTGGCGACACGCGGGTCCGACGTATACTAGCGGACCGCGGCCGATTTAAAAGCTACCACCTAGCAAGTGTGGTGTCTGGCGGTGACACCACACTTCCCAGTCCCATCGACCGAACAGAGCAGCCACAGCTTGAGCTGTATGCGCCCTCGCTTTGTCGTGGAAAATGATGGGTGGGTTGCGCAGAAAGCGTCGCCGCTTCTTTCGCAAAGCTGGTCCCAGGTGATGCTCCTGAAACGAACAGTAATACTTTCGTGGCGACCAATAATGACGCCATTCGTTGGATTGGCGTTTCAGTTTTGGCTCGTACGATGTGGCCCATGTCTCATCCAGTGTTACGATACGGCGTAAGAAAGTCTCTCCTTCGCGCTCATAGCGCTCCAAGTGCGTCTGAGCAGTATCGTAACGCACCCATTTCTGTCTGCATTTCCGTCAATTCGTGCGGAGCCCATCGTGATGCAATTTTTCGCATGCCCAGGCGTTCCTTCAGGATGCGAAGCACAGCCTTATGCGCTAATCCGGTTTCGTGGGCGAGCCCACGAGTAGTGTGGCGTCGATCACTGCCCTCTAACGCGGCAACAGCATGCACTTCTTGAGAGACGCTAGGACGACCTGCCCCATGCATGTCTGCCACGGTTTACCGACCTTCGTTGAAGCATTTTACCCAACGTACCACTGTTCTGCACGGCAATGCCGATTCCCAGCACGCCTCTTGAAGACCTTGCTGGCACTGTCGTGCTTTACGACCTCTGGCACATTCACTCTTGATTCAACTGCGTTGTGCCAGTTTCGAAAACATAGTGACACCGTTACGTTAGACCACTCGCTCACTAGTGACTGCGTTTCCCTCGATTGTGCGCACGCCTGTGACGTTGGAGGGGCGAGTCCATTTGCTCGGAGGTAAGGTAGGTATGTTAACAACGTGTGCTGTGGTGTCACCGCCAGACACCACACTTGCTAGGTGGTAGCTTTTAAATCGGCCGCGGTCCGCTAGTATACGACGGACCCGCGTGTCGCCACTGTCAGTAATTGCAGACCGAGCGCCGCCACACGGCAGGTCTAGAGACAGATCCTAGCACTCGCCCTAATTGTACAGCCGACGTTGCTAGCCATGGTTCACTGAGAATTACGCTCTCATTTGCCGAGACGATAGTTAGCATAGCCTTCAGCTACATTTGCTACGACCTAGCAAGGCGCCATATTCAAGTGATATTGAGATTCTGTTAATGTATCATCAAGAGCGATGTTCTACAAATGTGGATTAAAGTTAAGTATTCCAAAAGCTACGTACTTTTCTTTATAGCATTCATTACGTATCCTGTTTCAGACCTCACGCCAGCCTGCGTGAGTTTAAGCGCGTGCCTTTCGGCTTCCTCTCATTGTGTCTAGGCTGTCTTGTCTACACACAACATGTGCTGTCAGCGACAACAGTAGATTCCATTGCATAGTGTCTCCACAGAAGTGTTGCCATTATTCAAGTTCCAACCTACGTATATAAACCCACAGAACTTGCGCCACTGTACGTCAGAAAATCCCCATCAGTATTTTCAAAAGCCGATGCGCAGTGCGCGATGTTTGGTGTCCGCATCGTAGCACGACCCTTTCGCCGAATTCTTAATGCTAATCAGGATGTTCAGAAACTATTTAATCCACATGTGGATCAGCACAGAGAAGACGGACGACTGTATCGATATTTTCATCAAGACGGAGCAACTGTACACACCGCGTTGACGGCCTTGTCACGAGTGCATGGGGTGTTCGGTGAGGAGAGGACGCTCAGCAGAAGCAGTGAAAACCCTTGGCCCGTTCGATTACCGCATCCCCTTCCCTGTGCCTTTCACGTGTGTGGCAGGCTAAAGCATCAGCTGTGCTCAAATAAGCCGGCCGCTGTGGCCGGGCCGTTCTAGGCGCATCAGTCCGGAAGCGCGCTGCTGCTACGGTCGCAGGTTCGAATCCTGCCTCGGGCATGGATGTGTGTGATGTCCTTAGTTTAGTTAGGTTTAAATAGTTCTAAGTCTAGGGGACTGATGACCTCAGAAGTTAAGTCCCATAGTGCTCAGAGCCATTTGAAACATTTTTTATACTTGATGTTAACAAGTTTCTCTTCTTCAGAAACGCTTTCCTTGCCATTGCCAGTCCCATGGTGCTCAGGGCCATTTGAACCATTTGTGCTCAAATAAACCTCACACACTGGAAGAGCTACAGACAGCAGAACACTGAACGCGACATCGCTCCAATTCCTCAGGCAGAGCTGCCACTTGTGTCTCACAGTTTGATAAATCGAGCACAGTGCTGCATCGAACGTCAAAGTGGCTCTTTTTCGCGTCAGCTTTATTGTAAATATTTTTCAGGCCAGTTTTATTCCATCAACCCCATGGATTTTTGAAGAAGTGTTAGAGCCGAAGAAACATGTACGTAATCTCAGGAAGCTACCTCTAAATAATTACGAGTTTATCATCATTTGTATGTACTGTATGTTAACCGGGGACCTAGAAACGCCGGAGAGGCTCCGTCCCCGCCGCAGCCGCAGAGGTCCACAACCCCACGACGACTACCACAGTCCACTTCACCCCTCCAAAAAATGGTTCAAATGGCTCTGAGCACTATGGGACTTAACGTCTGAGGTCATCAGTCCCCTAGAACTTAGAACTACTTAAACCTAACTAACCTAAGGACATCACACACATCCATGCCCGAGGCAGGATTCGAATCTGCGACCGTTGCTTCACCCCTCCGCTGCCCCACACCGAACCCAGGGGTATTTTGCGGTTCGGCCACCGGTGGACCCCCCGGGGTACGTCTCATACCAGACGAGTGTAACCCCTATGTTTGCGTGGTAGAGTAATGGTGGTGTACACGTACGTTCGCATTCGGGAGGACGACGGTTCAATCCCGCGTCCGGCCATCCTGATTTAGGTTTTCCGTGATTTCCCTAAATCGCTCCAGGCAAATGCCGGGATGGTTCCTTTCAAAGGGCACGGCCGACTTCCTTCCCCGTCCTTCCCTAATCCGATGACACCGATGACCTCGCTGTCTGGTCTCCTTCCCCAAACCAACCAACCACCACGTACGTGGAGAACTTGTTTGCGCAGCAATCGCCGACATAGTGTAACTGAGGCGGAATAAGGGTAACCAGCCAGCATTCGCCGAGGCAAATGGAAAACCGCCAAAAAACCATCCACAGACCGGCCGGTTCACCGGACCTCTACACAAATCCGCCGGGTGGATTTGTGCCGGGGACCAGGCGCTCCTTCCCGCCCGGAAAGCCGTGCGTTAGAGCGCACGGCCAACCGGGCGGGCTTACACCATTTGCAGAACGCGGAGTGATACATTCGCGTACGCGCATCAACCATTGAAGTGTATGACTGTTTCTATTGTCGGCGATTGTCTTTGAATTGCGTATATCGGAAAAACTCATGAACTGTTTTGCGTGAAGTAACGCAATAACTAGATTTCATAACGTGAAGATGTATGTAAGAGACTAATCATAGTGCTAAAACAAAAGTGTGATTGTGTGTAGCTTAGAGCTTATAATCTCGCTCTAAAAAGTTGAAATAAACAGTATGTAGCTGAACGGCTTCGCTTGTAGAAGATCTGTCGTTATTTTATTTTTCTTTAATAATGGGAAGGGGAACACTGGGTGTTAGTAGCCACCACACATGGAGTAGGTGATAGCCACCTGTGTTGTGATGTAACGCACCCCTGCACTCGACCGGCTGCCGTTAATTCTGAGCGACGTGTCGCTTATTAAAGCACACACCTTTGTAATGCAGAATTGGCCACTAGATGTCACCAGAGGAGGACTCGCTATTGTAAAATAACGCGGCGAATATTGTGTTGTCAGCAAAGAAGCAGTAAAAGCAAAATCGGTCGATCAGGAAGAGGACACTGACTTCGAATATGGACTATTCACCTGGACGAGACCTGAGTAACAAATCCATGACGGGCATTTCAATCCTTCTGAAGCTGCCCAAAATGGCTGTTGGTGATGTGATTGGGAAGTAGAAACGCGAAGGAACGACCACAGCTAAAGCAAGGCCAGCATAACTCATGTACTGACGGGCAGGGCCGTGGAGCATCGGGTTGGCTGGTTTAAAAAAATCACGTGAAATCAGTGGAGGGAGTGATTCGTGAGTTGCACAGTGCTAGTAGCTGTTCAGCTAGCACAGTGCCTGTGTGTAGGGAGTTAAAAGGAATGGTTTGCCATGGTCAAGCGGTTCTTACAAGTCACACATTTGTGTAGTCACTGCTAAGCGACACTTCAGGTGGTATAAGCAACGACGTCTCTGGCCAGTGGATGACTGGAAACGAGTGACTTGGTGTGATGGATCACGCCAAACCTTGTGGCAAACCAGTGGAAGGTATGGGTTTGGCGAACACGTGGAGAACGTTGTCACCCACCACATGCAGTGCCAACAGTGAGGTTTGTGAGGTTTTTTCATGGTTAGCGTGTGGTCACCTTAATGGAGCTAAGAAAACGCGAAATGTGGAAGGATATAAGACCTGTTCCGGCATTATGTATTACGTAGAGCAGAGAAACAGTTCGGAGACGATAATTGTTAAACTGTTTGCATGAGCATAACAATGCGCTCCGTCTGAAAGCAACATCTTTGAGGCAAGGATTCCTGGATAGCCGGCGGGAGTGGCCGTGCGGTTCTGGGCGCTACAGTCTGGAGCCGAGCGACCGCTACGGTCGCAGGTTCGAATACTGCCTCGGGAATGGATGTGTGTGATGTCCTTAGGTTAGTTAGGTTTAATTAGTTCTAAGTTCTAGGCGACTGATGAGCTCAGAAGTTAAGTCGCATAGTGCTCAGAGCCATTTGCACCATTTGATTCCTGGACAGTAACATTCATGGAATGGACTGTCCTACACCAAGACCCAACTAAACCGAATGAAACACCTTTATGATGAGTTAGAATGTCTTCAGCGGTCAACATCATTATCTTCTCTGGTTTTTGGTCTCTAGGAAGAATGGACTGCCATTCATTCGGAGACATTCAGACACCTCATTAAAAGCGTCATTAGTAGAGTTTAAGCAGTAATAAAGCGAAGGGTGGACACACCCCTATTAACGTCCACTAATAGGTGTCCGCCGGGTGCTTTTGATCAGATAGTGTACTTTTAAGATCAGCTCACGTTGTTACATGATGTCATTTCTGAGGTTTATTGCCTTCTTTTATGATCATTGAGATTACTTTGAAGGCTGATACAAGTATTCTTAATGTGCCCTTTGTTATAGTTATTTTTAGGGTGCCGTACGTCAATAAGAAAAAAACGGAACCCTTACAGGATGTAGAACTGAACACCTTTCAGCAATCTAGTTTCCAAACTTATTTTATTTGGCTACCAGAAGGATATAAGATGAACATCAACAAAAGCAAAACGAGGATAATGGAATGCAGTCGAGTTAACTCGGGTGATGCTGAGGGAATTAGATTGGGAAATGAGACTCTTAAAGTAGTAAAGGAGTTTTGCTATTTGGGAAGCAAAATAACTGATGATGGACGAAGTAGAGAGGATATAAAATGTAGACTGGTAATGGCAAGGAAAGCGTTTCTGAAGAAGAGAAATTTGTTAACTTCGAGTATAAAAAATGTTTCAAATGGCTCTGAGCACTATGGGACTTAACATCTGAGGTCATCAGTCCCCTAGAACTTAGGACTACTTAAACCTAACTCACCTAAGGACATCACACACATCCATGCCCGAGGCAGGATTCGAACCTGCGACCGTAGCGGTCGCGCGGATCCAGACTGTAGCGTCTAGAACTCTCGGCCACTCCGGCTAGCAACATCGAGTATAGGTTTAAGTGTCAGGAAGTCGGTCCTGAAAGTATTTGTATGGAGTGTAGCCATGTATGGAAGTGAAACATGAACGATAAGTAGTTTGGACAAGAAGAGAATAGAAGCTTTCGAAATGTGGTGCTACAGAAGAATGCTGAAGATTAGATGGGTAGATCACATAACTAATGAGAAGGTATTGATTAGAATTGGGGAGAAGAGGAGATCGTGACACAACTTGACTTTAAGAAGGGATCGGTTGATAGGACATGTTCTCAGGCATCAAGGGATCACGAATTTAGTATTGGAGGGCAGCATGGAGGGTAAAAATCGTAGAGGGAGGCCAAGTCATGAATACACTAAGTAGATTCAGAAGGATGTTGGCTGCAGTACGTACTGGGAGGTGAAGCAGCTTGCACAGGATAGAGTAGCATGGAGAGCTGCATCAAACCAGTCTCAGGACTGAAGACCAAATCAACAACAACAACCAGTTTCGCCATCTTCAAGCCCCTGACCGACGTGTTGGAAGATTCCACCTCGGTTCTGATCAAAACAGGGGCCAGCAATACTGATATTAGTAGAGTTCTGCTTGCTCTAGCAATCACTTCAACCATCATCTTCCTACACGTCGGTCAGGAGCTTGAACATGGCGTAGTAAATCGCCGGAACTGGTAGCCAAATAAAATAAGTTTGGCAACTGGACGACTGAAAGGTGTTTAATTTGACCACCAGTATCGAACAGCCGGGTCCCGCAACCATCTCTGAAAAGCAACCCTTATAGTATATTTTGTTGTTCGTGTGTCTGTCTGTCTTTCTGTCCGACTATTAAGGACTCTTTTCTTCAGGTACGGTTAAACGTATCACGTGTAAATGTATATCACATACTAAGGTCTACAGTCCCTTGTCGGTATAAAAGATTTAAGCTTCTTAACGAACCCAGTCAAAAGATATGGCCATTTATGTCACATATTTTGATACTCGCAAACTCACTCATCAAAAACACACGGTACTTCCCGTTGATCTAGAATCATGGAATTTGGTAAGAAGCAAGGTTTCACAGTACGATCAATGGAAAAAAATCGAAAATTATTAATTCGTAATTATATCAGACGAAAAAATATTATTTTGGGCATTTGTTATCCGACTGTCTGTCTGTCTGACCGTCTGTTGATGCACCCCTTTTCCCAAGAATTTGAAGAGCAAATGTAAAATTATACAAAAAGTTTAAAATAAAAATCAAAATTAAAACATTCTTAAAAAACTAGCAGTATCCGGGATCGATATATTACCAGTATCGATACCTGTAACAAGCTAAAGTCGCCGACATTCTCGAATCCTGGGACAGATGCACTATCCGCATACCATAATTGAGTTTGCACGGAACCCTCAGAGCGCAAGTGCTACTCGCACTTGGCCAGTTATGCTTTTTATACTACAGGGTAGCGCACAAAATGTGTCACCATTTTGTTCTTGCATATAAACTTTGTTGTCAATACAATCTGAAAGGAACATATGCTACAATGAAGAACCGTCCATGGATTTTCGCTCTAACTCAGCACATGTTAAATATGTCCACTATTTCGTTTCCTAACTTCCTTCAAACGAACACTGAAGTTAGTTATTACCCTACGGCACATGTCTTCCGTAATTTCACTGGAAGCTTGAAGATTAAGTCTTCTGAGCTCCATTAAATCACGTGGACGTTTAGTCGGTCGGAGTGGCCGTGCGGTTCTGGGCGCTACAGTCTGGAGCCGAGCGACCGCTATGGTCGCAGGTTCGAATCCTGCCTCGGGCATGGATGTGTGTGATGTCCTTAGGTTAGTTAGGTTTAATTAGTTCTAAGTTCTAGGCGACTGATGACCTCAGAAGTTAAGTCGCATAGTGCTCAGAGCCATTTGAACCACGTGGACGTTTCGGGAAATGTTTTTCCTTTAGGTACCCCCAAAGAAAAAAGTCGCATGGATTGAGTCCTGGACTATTGGGGGGCCAATTTTGCCCGTTATTGAAGCGACCTGGAAACCTGAGTGAAATGATCCGCATGTCGAAATGCTCGTGTAAAAACTCCAACACAATGTTTGTGGCCTTGCTCCATCTTGCATGAACCATTGGGTGTTGAAGGGCAAGGCAGTAGCAAGAAGCTGTGGAATGAAGCTATTGCGAAGCATGCTCAAATAACGCTCGCTGTTCACAGTTTCTTCAAAGAAAAAGGGTCCAGTAAGTCCGTGACTGGAAATTGCTGCACACGCTGTAATCCTCGGAGCATAATGTTGTCGTTCATAAAGCACTTGTGGGTTCTCAGTGGCCCAAAAGCGTACATTTTGTTTATTAACCACACCGTGTAAATGAAAATGCGCCTCGTCTGAAAACCAAACGTTGTTGAGAGTTTCTTCCCTATCCTCCGCCCACTGAGCAAACAGTAGTCTCTGCTGTTTGTGTTCTTCAAAATGGTTCAAATGGCACTGAGCACTATGGGACTTAACATCTGAGGTCATCAGTCCCCTAGAACTTAGAACTACTTAAACCTAACTAACCTAAGAACATCACACACATCCATGCCCGAGGCAGGATTCGAACCTGCGACCGTAGTGGTCGCGCGGTTCCAGACTGAAGCGCCTAGAACCGCTCGGCCACACTGGTCGGCTTGTGTACTTCAGTGAGCTTCTGTGCACAGGTCATTTTGTATGGGTACATATGGAGGTCACTTTTAAGAATGCGCTGAACGAAGCGTCTGGATATTCCCAGTTGCACTGCTGCCTTTATACACGACTTCGCGGGACTTGTCTGTACAGCAACTCGTACCGCTTCAATATTCCCCGGCGAACAAACAGGCTTAGGCCGAGGTCGCTTCGCTTCCAATACTGTTCCTTCCTGTACAAATTTATCGTACAACCTGTGGATGGTCTTCTTGCAAGGGACACATCGTGTGTTAAACTGTTGTCGAAAACGCCTCTGAGTCACAACAAGGGTTTTCGTTCCATGAAAAAGTAACACAATTGCCGATCGTTGCTGCGTCGTCAGTCTTCCATTGTCAGCCATTGCTGCTTATAGGCCGGTATTACACTATCAAATTTCTTTTAAAAAATTTGATCAAAGATGTGATCAAATATTCCGTCAAAGATATTTAACAAAGATCTTTGACGTAGCGCTAGAAGGGGTATTACACTGTCATCATATTTTTCGTCAGAGTTCAAGATGGCTGACAACAACTTATTAACCGCAGCAGTTGCATGTACCATAATTGCACTGTGTGCATATGCGGAAGAGTAGCGGGGGGGGGGGGGGGGGGTGAAGGAAACATACCTGGGTGAAGCCGTGGGTTTTACGACGACACGATAAAAGCATTCAACAAAACTTGTTACGTGAGCTTATAGTGAAGGACGTCAAGTCGTACATCAATTACTTAAGAATGGATGAGCATACATTTCTGTACGTGCTCAATGAAGTGTATCCTCTTTTCACAAAGCACAATATTCACTTAAGAACTGCTACATCTGCAGAAGACAGGCTCACTGATACACTCTGATTCCTTGCAACAGGATAGGGGTTAGGTTAGGTCAGGTCTCCAAACTTCGTAATCTATTTTTGTATTCAGCGTGCCTCACGTTGTAAAGCGCCTCATCAGCTTCATACATCTCTATTAATTTTGTAGTTGTCAGCACACACCAATTGTATTTACCCGCTCTGTTTATAAAAACACTACAGACGACAGAATGCAGCGATGCTACCGCTCCATCTGGTAACATGTCACATCGCAGTGAACAGAAGACAAGCGACTTCTTTGATCAAATCTACAGCGAGGCCGACGACATTTGACCAAGTTCCCTATTACACCATCAAATATCTTTGACAAAGATGTTGGACAAAGATATTTGACAAAGAAATTTGATAGTGTAATACCGGCCTTTACTAGTCTCCTAGCGGCAGTATCGTGAATTACACGTCATTTCGTAACTCATTTGTTTTTCCAAGCTCTGCTGGTACTGCTGTAGAGATCCCTGCGGGATATCTAATGTGCGTCGTAAATTGTGAAAGAAACAGTTGGTAACACATTTCGTGCGCCACCCTATATTAGCGATGTTTTTAGGCGCGCGAAGCAGGAGAAGTGGATACGGGAGCCGCGCGCGTGCCAGCAGGTAGGTGGGAGATGTGGCGCGCTGTGAGCTGGTCGCTGCGGTCTGCTCTCCCCGCTTTCCGGAAACGCGAGCCGCGGAGCCGGCAGATAGCGCCGCCTTTGTCCGGCCGCAGCCGCCGTGGAGAGGCGAGGCGGAGTGCTGTGTGGCCGGCGCGCGCCTGTGACGGCACCACGCACCCGCGACAGCCGCATTCCGCGAATTACATACACCGTGCTCGCTGGCTCCAGCTACGGGAACTGTCCTCGGCCAGTTAGCGAAGTGTAGTTTTACCAAAGGGCTATCCGTCACACAGATTTCGAATCTGCGGTAACCAGAGGGGCATTTGACAATAGTGCGGATACTGGGAAATCTCTCACACGACGAGAGGACAACATTTCACAAGGGACGATAGCATGTCCCACCGCGGATTTTGTTGTTGTTGTGGCTTCAGTCCTAAGATACGTTTGCTCCAACACTTGGCGGCAGTAGGTCTCCTGCATACCTCTTGATCAGAGGGATAGGAAAACAATTAAAATCTCTCAGAAGAGGAAAGTCCGCTGGACGTGATGGGATACCAGTTCGATTTTACACAGAGTACGCGAAGCAACTTGTCCCCCCCCCCCCTCCCCCCTTCTTGCAGCGGTGTACCGCAGATCTCTAGAAGAGCGTAGCGTTCCAAAGGATTGGAAAAGGGCACAGGTCATCCCCGTTTACAAGAAGGGACGTCGAATAGGTGTGCATAACTTTAGACCTATATCTCTAACGTCGATCAGTTGTAGAATTTTAGAACACGTATTATGTTCGAGTATAGTGACTTCTCTGGAGACTAGAAATCTACTCTGTAGGAATCAGTATGGGTTTCGAAAAAGATCATCGTGTGAAATCCAGCTCGCGCTATTCGTCCACGAGACTCAGAGGGCCACAGACACGGTCTCCCAGGTAGATGCCGTGTTCCTTGACTTGCGCAATGCGTTTGATACAGTTCCCCACAGTCGTTTAGTGAACAAAGTAAGAGCATATGGACTATCAGACCAATTGTGTGATAGGATTGAGGAGTTCCTAGATAACAGGACGCAGCATGTCATTCTCAATGGAGAGAAGTCTTCCGAAGTAAGAGTGATTTCAGGTGAGCCGCAGCGGAGTGTCATAGGACGGTTGCTATTCACAATATACATAAATGACGTTGTGGATAACATCGGAAATTCACTGAGGCTTTTTGCGTATGATGCTGTAGTATATCGAGAGGTTGTAACAATGGAAAATTGTACTGAAATGCAGAAGGATCTGCAACGAATTGGCGGATGGTGCAGGGAATGGCAATTGAAACTCAATGTAGACAAGTGTAATGTGCTACGAATACATAGAAGGAAAGATCCTTTATCTTTTAGCTACAATATAGCAGGTCAGCAACTGGAAGTAGTTAATTCCATAAATTATCTGGGAGAAGGCATTAAGAGTGATTCAAAATGGAATGACCATATAAAATTAATCGTCGGTAAAGCAGATACCAGACTGAGATTCATTGGAAGGCTCCTAAGGAAATGTAATCTGAAAACAAAGGAAGTAGGTTACAGTACACTTGTTCGCCCACTGCTTGAATATTGCTCACCATTGTGGGATCCTTATCACATAGGGTTGATAGAAGAGATAGAGAAGATCCAGCGGAGAGCAGCGCGCTTCGTTACAGAATCGCGAAAGCGTTACCGAGATGACAGATAAACTCCAGTGGAAGACTCTGCAAGAGAGACGCTCAGTAGCTCGGTACGGGCTTTTGTCGAAGTTTCGAGAACATGCCTTCACCGAGGAGTCAAGCAGTATATTGCTCCGTTCTACGTATGTCTCGCGAAGAGACCACGAGGATAAAATCAGAGAGATTAGAGCCCACACAGAGGCATACCGACAATCTTTCTTTCCACGAACAATGCGAGACTGGAATAGAAGGGAGAACCGATAGAGGTACTCAAAGTACCCTCCGCCACACACCGTCAGGTGGATTGCGGAGTATGGATGTAGATGTAGATCGCTGCATATCTATTGTAACCTACACTCTAAGAAAAACCGAAAAGAAAAAAAAGAAGTACCACGAAGGAATTATCCGAAGGGGACGGAAATCGATAGATGTGATTATAAGTACAGACAAGCCAATGGTTACTGTTTCAGAAAAAGTGGATAATTTATTCAAGAGAAAGAGCTTCACAAACTGAGCAAGTCAATAACGTGTTGGTAAACCTCTGGCCCTTATGCAAGCAGTTATTCGGCTTGGTATTGATTGACAGAGTTGTTGGATGTCCCCCTCAGGCATATTGTGCCAAATTCTGTGCAATTGGCACGTTAGTTCATCAAAATCACGCGCTGGTTGGAAGGCCTGCTCATAATGCTCCAAAGTTTCTCAATTGGGGAGACAGCTGGCGACCTCACTGGCCAAGATAGGGTTTAGCAAACTGGAAGACATGCAGTACAAACACTCGCCTTAAGCGGACCGTCATTAAATGTAACCCCAGAAAGGTTTGCCACGAAGAGCAACAAAACGCGGCATAGATTATCGTAGACGAACCACAGTGCTGTAAGGGTGCCACGGATGACAACCGAAGGGGTCCTGCTATGAAAAGAAATGCCACCCCAGACCATCTCTCCTGGTCGTTGGGCACTATGGCCGACGGCTAACGCGCCAATGGGACGGAATTTGGCATGATATCTCTTTCGAGGACATCCGACAAGTCTACGCGTGTTATTGACCTGCTCAATTTGTGAAGCTCTTTCTCCTGAATAAATCGTCCAATTTTTTTGAAATCGTAATCATTTGTTTGTCTGTACATCCCATTCGGATAATTCCTTTTCTTTTGTGTTTGAGTGTACATTCATTTGAACTTGCTAGTAGAAAAGTGTGGTTCATCTGTAAAGGTGGCCGGCTGCGGTGGTCTCGCGGTTCTAGGCGCTCAGTCCGCAACCGCGCGACTGCTACGGTCGCAGGTTCGAATCCTGCCTCGGGCATGGGTGTGTGTGATGTCCTTAGGTTAGTTAGGTTTAAGTAGTTCTAAGTTCTAGGGGACTGATGACCACAGATGTTAAGTCCCATAGTGCTCAGAGCCATTTGAACCATTTTCTGTAAAGGTGACCGCATGTAGTGCGATCTAGTCTTGAGTACTGCTCGAGTGTTTGGGATCCGTACAAGGTTTGACTAAAGGAAACTGAAACAGTTCAGACACGGGCTCCTAGATTTGTTACCGGTGGTGTCGAACGACATGCAGGTGTTACGGAGATGCTTCAGGAACTCAAATGGGAATCCCTGTAGGAGAGGCGACTCACAAAATTTAGAGAAACAGCATTTCAAATAGACTGCAGGACGATCCTGCTCCCATCAATATACGTTTCGCGTAAGGTCCACGATGATAAGGTACGAGATATCGGGGCTCATACGGAGGCATATAGACAGTCGTTCTTCCCTCGCTCTGTCTGCTAATGAAACAGGGAAGGAAACTAGTAGTAGCGGTAGAGGATTCCCTATGCCACCGTACTGTGTATGTATGCAGGTGTAGAGGTCGACGTTCTAACTCATCACTAAGGTGTCCCGCTGAGCTCAGGTCGGGAGTTCGGGCAGGCCACTTCATTTCAGGAATGTTATAATCCAAAAACCATTGCCTCACAGATGCTGCTTTGAGACAGACTGCATTGATCTGCTCGCAGGAATAATTATCACCTCCGAACTGATCCTCTACTGTATGCAGTTCATATTGCTACAAAATGGCCGGCTGCGGTGGCCGAGCGGTTCTAGACGCTTCAGTCCGTAACCACGCTGTTGCTACGGTCGCAGGTTCGAATCCTGCCTCCGGCGTGGATGTGTGTGATGTCCTTAGGTTACTTAGGCTTAAGTAGTTGTAAGTTCTAGGTGATTGATGACCTCAGATGTTAAGTCCCATAGTGCTCAGAGCCATTTTTTGAGCTATAAAATGTGTTCACATCATTCTGCATGAAGCATTTTCTTAAACGCAATAAGGGGATCGCACTCTAACCACGGAAAACAACCGCCTATCGTAACCATTCGCCAAACTCAAACTCCAGTCTGTTTGTTACAGGGTACAGCGTGATTCATCACTCCACATCACTCGTTTCCAGTCATGCACTGTCGAGTGCGTTGCTCGTTACACTCTCTCAGGCGTCTCTTAGCGCTGGTTACGGAAATGTGTCGTGTATGAGAAACTGCTCGACCATTGCACCCAGTTTTTTAACTCCCTTCGCAAAGTCATTGTGCGCTACAGGTAGCGCTTAGGAACTTCCTTTCGCTGATTTAATGCTGTTTCACCCTCCGCAATGATGCTTGCATGGTCTTGTTTAGCTGTCGTTGCTCTTTCGCGTTTCCATTTTACAGTTACATCACCAACGACCGAGTTGTGAAGTTTCAGAATGGTTGAGACACAATATTCGCAACCTCCTTTTATACTAGCGGCTCCGTATCTCCGGACATTTGCGTTACTTAGAGGCGTCCGGAGATAATGGGTCAGATAGTTTACATCCGGAAGAGACATATTAACTCTTAAATTTCTACTAGCTGTTAAAATATATCTCATGTTTCAGAAATATTTTTGTTGGTACTTTATATTCTCTGTAATTCTACCACCGTCAATTATGTTGTTGCCCAAATGACAAAACTTGTCTACTAATTTCAGTTGGTCATTTCCTAATCTAATTTGTTCAGCATTATCTGATCAAAGTCGACTGCGCTCCATTACCCCTGTTCTACCTTTGTTTTCCTTCATCTTATAAACTCTTTTCAAGATATGGAAATGGAAATGCCATGTGGCTAGGGCCTCCCGTCGGGTAGACCGTTCGCCTGGTGCAAGTCTTTCGAGTTGACGCCACTTCGGAGACTTGCGTGTCGATGGGGATGAAATGATGACGATAAGGACAACACAACACCCAGTCCCTGAGCGGAGAAAATCTCCGACCCAGCCGGGAATCGAACCCGGGCCGTTAGGTAGGACATTCCGTCGTGCTGACCACTCAGCTACCAGGGGCGGACTTGTCAAGACATTATCCACTCCGTTGAACTGATCAACGAAGTACTTTTCCACTTCATCGACAAACATTAAAGTTTTTATTTATTCTTCCTAAACTTCAATTTCTTTCTAACCTTCAATTCCTTCTCCAAATTTCGATTCAGTTTTTTTTTACTTGCATATGCATAAGAATGAACAAGATTTCTGAGTGTTTATATGAATATGTGGCACTTCATATAAGACTTCCGCCTCCGTTGCCGAGGTCGGTAGCAGACTTCTGTGTGACGGAGATGGAGCTGGTGCTAGAGGTAGCCAGTCAGAATCCTTATGGCAGAAGAATTTGCGTCTCCCATATTCGGCGGCAGAAGAATTTGCGTCTCCCACATTCGGCCGGCGAGAGGTTGAGAGGAGGTGTGATACAATTCCTGTGCACTCGCCTATGCGCTAATATCCTGCATCATATTCCAAACCTGTCACTGTCAGCGGCGTCTCATTGAATCAAGACATATCAAGCAGTTGACACTCTTCCATACATGGGACGGGAATCTAAAACATGCCAACCACTTTGGCGAGGAGCAAGCTAGACGCCAACAAAGAACGTCACCATCTCTACGTCTGTTTATCCTCTACACAGAAACGACATCGAACTCTACACGCACTCTTCAGAGCTGTCCTCACTAGAATAGTTACGCGTCCGATATGTTAGACACGTAACCAACAGAACTGCCGTGCAACAGAAAGCCTTTCAAACATTGAGCCACGCTGAAAATAAAGTATGGGCTTCGCAAACAGAGATATGTAATTCGGCGCAGTGCATGTTTTTGCGCTCATACTATTAGGAATTTGAGCAGATTCTCTGTGCACGCAACACACGTTACCGTATGATGTTGTACATACCAGTAGGAGTTTCATAGTGCGATTGGTTCGATATCAGTGAGATGTTTCAATAGTATTCTGTAATTTCATATTGTTATTTATAGTGTCGAGTTACCAGAATGGAAGGTGATAAACAGCTGGTTAATTTTCGTTTCTAGCTCTCAGAAAAAATCTGATTCGCCTCAGCGCGCGAAATCTCCAATGCTTCCTAATGCATCGGTGAACAGTTCGAAGGGATTTCTCCTTTCCATGGCATACTAAGGTGGGGGGATGCTGCGTGATGCAGCGTTTCGCGGAAGGATAATGCGGGCTCTAAATGGGGTGTGGCGTCCGTTAGAAATAGCGACATGATTCCATCAATGCTTCACAGTATGTATTCTTTTGGGCCCGCTGCTAGTATATATCTTTTAAGAATTATTAATTATAATTTATAATTCCACGTACACTAATAAGTTTGAGTGCTGTTATTTTAAAATAGGTATATTTCGGGTGAACTGTCATCATCAGGTTATCTGTGTAAGTAAATGGTACCTAATTTGGTTCATTATTTCTATTTTTATAGGTAATTATTAGATTTCATTATGATACATTTTTATAAACGTCTGATGATATTGACATTCATGCTATATCGGTGGTTCTGCCACCATTTGCTTGTTAGTTACGTTCCGTCGGTATTATTATATTAATAATGGTTTGTTATAACCTTATCTGACTTATTACTTTATGTAATTGACAGATTATATTCTTTATGTCGGTATTTTCGTGGCAGGTTGTTTGACAGATAATCTAGCGATACTGTATGGTTGTAGGCAGTACTGTTTATCATTGCTTTTGTGTAGGCATTGATCTTTGCATGACAACATCCACCTATGCCACACGGACATGCAAACAGTACATGATAAACAGTGTTGCCTGTATCCTTAGAATATTGCTGAATTATGTCGTAAAACAAGATGTCACAAAAAGTACCGATATAAAGTTTATAATCTGACAACTATGTAAGATAATAACTCGGATAAGGTGATAACCAACCACTGTTGCTACAAAAACACCAAAGGAACGTAACTAACAAGCAAACAGACAGTGACAAAACCACCGACACCGCATTAAAAAGCACTCTGTCTTCAGGCCACGAGTGGCCTACCGGGACCATCCGACCGCCGTGTCATCCTCAGTGGAGGATGGGGATAGGAGGGGCGTGGGTCAGCACACCGCTATCCCGGTCGTTATGATGGTATTCGTGACCGAAGCCGCTACTATTCGGTCGAGTAGCTCTTCAATTAGCATCACGAAGCTGAGTGCACCCCGAAAAATGGCATCAGCGCGTGGCGGCCTGGATGGTCACCCATCCAAGTGCCGACCACGCTCGGCTGTGCTTAACTTCGGTGATCTCACGGGAACCGGTGTATCCACTGCGGCAAGGCCGTTGCCCCACCGATATCGCACGGATATCAAAACCATCAGACATAGGTAAAATGTGTAATATTTAAATCCATTTAAAAATTACCTGTAAAACTAGAATACAGGGTGATTCAAAAAGAATACATCAACTTTAAAAATGTGTATTTAATGAAAGGAACATAATATAACCTTCCGTTATACATCATTACAAAGAGTATTTAAAAAGGTTTTTTTCACTCAAAAACAAGTTCAGAGATGTTCAATATGGCCCCCTCCAGACACTCGAGCAATATCAACCCGATACTCCAACTCGTTCCACACTCTCTGTAGCATATCAGGCGTAACAGTTTGGATAGCTGCTGTTATTTCTCGTTTCAAATCATCAATGGTGGCTGGGAGAGGTGGCCGAAACACCATATCCTTAATATACCCCCATAAGAAAAAATCGCAGGGGGTAAGATCAGGGCTTCTTGGAGGCCAGTGATGAAGTGCTCTGTCACGGGCTGCCTGGCGGCCGATCCATCGCCTCGGGTAGTTGACGTTCAGGTAGTTACGGACAGATAAGTGCCAATGTGGTGGCGCTCCATCCTGCTGAAATATGAATTGTTGTGCTTCTTGTTCGAGCTGAGGGAACAGCCAATTCTCTAACATCTCCAGATACTGTAGTCCAGTTACAGTAGCACCTTCGAAGAAAAAGGGACCAAAAACTTTATTGGCTGAAATGGCACAGAAAATGTTCCCCTTAGGCGAGTCACGTTCATACTGAGTTGTTTTCCGCGGATTCTCAGTGCCCCATATACAGACATTGTGACGGTTGACTTTCCCGTTAGTGTGGAAAGTTGCTTCATCACTAAACACAATCTTTGAAACGAAAGATTCGTCTGTTTCCATTTGAGCAAGGATAAAATCACGCCTAGTCAACAGCGCCTCAAGCGAACAAATGTACAACTAAATGAAACTTTATAGCTCCCTTAATTCGCCGACAGATAGTGCTTAGCTCTGCCTTTTATCGTTGCAGAGTTTTAAATTCCTAAAGTTGTGGTATTCTTTTTGAATCACCCTGTATAATGTACCAAATTTACGTGCCATTTACTTGCAGATAATCTGATGATGGCAATTCAGCGGAAACAGGCCTATAGTAAAATGAAAGTAATCAAAATTAGCAGCGTAGTTGGAATTATAAATTATAATTATGTGTTACTGGGTTACTGTGTTACTGGGTTCAGGCTACGAACAGGCATGGCAACAGCTCGCAGCACCAGGAGACGACGACCAGGTGAGTCGTCGAAATATTGTGCACAAAATGTAATCGACAACTCGGCTGAACACCGCCCGACAGCCTCCGCAGACACCGGCGGTGGATGGTCACAGACAGAGAGGGTAAGCTGGAATGCTGTGCTGCGGTGCGAGTCAGACGGCGGGAACGAGCTGACCCGGTCCTGGACAGTTGCCGCGGAGGCGCGCGCTAATCCTGGCGAACCGCATTGCGCCGCAAATGCCGCTCCATATTCCCGATTCTCTTTACAGAATGATTACTTTACGGACATTAGCAGCGAGCGTTACAGGCCTAAGTGTTGTCTGAGGTGTAGCCGAGGCTCTGTACAATGGCGCTCTCATGAATGCTGCATTTCCTGCTTACGGAAGCCTTTTCATGTACAGTAATTTCCACCGAGCAGTTAATAAACTAGGCACGCCTTTACGGACTATCCACTACGACCTCAGCCTGAAATGAAGATAGTCTGTGGGCAGTATCTGTGGTGCCACACCCTCAGTGGATTGTTATAAAACTTTAGACTAAAGAAAATGTAGCACTTGAGGCTAAAAATTAATTCAGGAATTTGAGTAATTAGTGAGGGGACAAATTTGTATATCAGTTTTGTGTGTGATGGTAGGGTGGCTGAGAAATGATAAATACTGTAGATGATGATCAAATATATGTAGGGAGATATTTTTCCCTGGTTTTTGTGAGTAGATAAATTTGGAAATTTTTGGTAAGGTCGTATGAGACAAAACTGATGAGGTCATCGGTCCCAAAGCTTACGCACTCCTTAAGCTAACTTAAACTAACTTACGCTAAGGACAACATACACATCCATGCCCAAGGGAGGACTCGAACCTCCGACGGGGGGAGCCGCATCATCCACTACAATCTAAAGAACAAGACTGAACAGGAAATAGTAATAAAGTTTTATAAAACTATTTCTGCATAGTAACAAGTACTGGGCCCCCTCAAAGAGACACTGATTACATTGCAGATCGCAGAAACAAAGATACACTGACGAAAAAAAATCACAGCACCAAGAAGGAGTTGAGCAACATAAACGAAAGTCGACAGGTGTGTCTCTACAGCTGGAAGATAACGTCTGTTCAAATTTCGTGCCAGTCGCATAGGAGTGGCACTAGTAGCGCTTCTATGAGGATGAATTTAAGGTTTATTTTAAATATACGCTGTACCGGTAACGAGCGTTTCTTACCTTAGAGATTGTACATAGTATGTTGATGTTAGTCAAAAATAGAGATGGGCAAACTGAAACACGTAAATGTTTCGAAACAAATGAAACAGTACAATGTAATGTTTCGATACGGTGTTTCGAAACAGTGAAACAGTTTGTTTTGTAATCTAATAAACCTACACATTTTATCATCTTGAATGTCTACTGTATAAGTATGTCCATATAAACACAAATGAGATGCGAGAGCGCTAATCATATCGCAGAAAGTATGAAACTATCACTTAGGCGTCTTGGCAGTTTCGTATTTCCTGCAGCAAATGCGCTGCTTTTGTTTCATGTGACTTTCATACTTTTCAATTGGCTGAGGAAAGCCTTAGCTGAAGACAGAAGAACCACCACGAACGGAACTGGAGGTGGGAGCAAACTGCAGAAACAACAGATATGCTACTGGAATTCCGACATTCCGCTGGTAGGGGTAATATACCCATCCTGCTAATTCCCATGCACACAAAGGGAATCATTGTGGATAATAGACACAGTGACTATAGACTCACAAATAACGCCAAATAATTCGAATAAATAACAAAATATAACAGAAAAAAATTTTGTGTTTCAAGGTGTTTGGAACCGTTACTATAAATTTACGATGCTTCCCGTTCACCATTACACTATCAGTGATATGTCAAACAGATTGCTTGCAATTATACCTACATCAAATTTATATACATGTCTAATAACTGTCACTCTACGCCTTTTTTTATTTAAAATGTTGTAGTCTTACTTGCGTTTCTTAATATGATTACTGTACATGAACAGAGAAGCGTATGTTATAAAAAAAGTGTAATTTAACTGAATGACTTTCACATATTTATTATTTTGAATGCGAATAGTATGCTTTGTTTTATTGTTTGGTTAGTGTTTATAAAGCAGATGTTACGTCATTTCGGAATAGGACAGTCAGCTAGAAACGAAGCTTTATTTTCGGATATCTTGAGCTTCATGCTATTGCTTGTCAAAAGATTTCGACACTCTTGAAAGTGTTTCATGAAGTGGTATGTTGTGTTTCAGTACCTGTGCCGAGCCCGAATCTCGTCCGACACAGAGCGGAATGAAACATCACTGTTTCGATACAATTAGTCCGTTCCAGGCGCAGGTGGACTGAAACAGTCTTATTTTGAAACAACGATACAGTTTCTGTGTCTGGCTCGAGATCGGAGACAAGGGCGGAATGAAACACCACTGTTTCGAAACAGTGAACCATAGCCGTTACGAAACACTGAAACAGTTCCAGGTATCGATACACTGTATCGAAACATAGAAACAGTGGCCAAGTCTAGTCAAGAATGTCTTTCAGGCGCCAAAGACGCCATTATCAACAACTCACTGAGTTTGAACGACGACGTGTAATAGGGCAACAGGAAGCTGCATGTTCCTTCTGCGATATTGCAGAAAGACTTGGCAGGACTGTAGTTACTGTACATGATTGTTGGCAGCAGTGGTCACGAGAATATGTGGTAGGAGGAAGACGGGCTCCGGACTGCGGCGTGGCACTACCGAGAGGGTGTTCAGCGCATGGCTCTGGCGCACCGTACTGCAAAGTGAGCAGCAACAGACACCACAGTGGCACAACGAACTGTTGAAAACTGGTTACTTCAAGGACAGCTCCGAGTCAGACGTCCTGACGCGTGCATTCCACTGACCCCAAAGTACCGCCATTTGCGACGTTAGTCGCGTCAAGCGAGAGCTCATTGGAGGACAGGGTAGAGGTCTGTTGTGTTTCCTGATGAAAGCTTATGTGTTGGTTAGGAGGCGGCCCTCGTTACCCCACGCACCCTGACTGCAAATTTATATGTCAATCTGATGATTCGACCTGTTGTGCTACCATTCATGGACAGCTTTCCAGGGGTTGATTTCCAACAAGATAACGTTCGCTCACATACCGCTGTTGTAACCCATCGTGCTCTACGCAGTCTCAACATGCTGCCTTGGCCTGCTCGATCACCAGATCAGTCTCCCATCATGGGGGTTGTCATCGGACGAGAGTTCTAGCGTCATCAACAAACAGCAGTAACTCTCCACGTACTGACCGACCAAGCGCAACAGGCACGGAACTTCATCCCATAAACTGACATGTGGCACCTGTGCAACACAATGCAGACACGTTTTCAAGCTTGCATTCAACATTCTGGCGGTTACACCGGTAATTGATGTACCAGAATTTTACATTTACAATATATCTCTCGCTTACATTAACCTGTGATCTTGCAATGTGAATCACTTATCTATGTTACCCAGACAAATTTATTCCCGACATTTCATTCCTGTACAATATTATTTTGGTGGTGCAATTTTTTTACGTCAGTTTATTAAGAAGAACACACACATTCTAGAGCAGATACAAGAAACAAAACTGTGCGTCAAGAACTGGAAGTGTATGCAACTAAAAGAGAGATAAATAGGTACCACAACAGGTTTCATGAACATGTGGCATAGACAATGCCAAGTTCCCGATATTGAAGTTAAATTATAAACCAAATGGAACAAGAGGCATAGGAAAGGAGCCGACACCTGTGACCGAGCGGTTCTAGGTGCTTCAGTCCGGAACCGCGCTGCTGCTACGGTCGCAGGTTCGAATCCTGCCTCGGGCGTGGATGTGTGTGATGTCCCGTAGGTTAGTTAGGCTGAAGTAGCTCTAAGTCTAGGGAGCTGATGACCTCAGATGTTAAGTCTCAGTACTTAGAGCCATTTGAACATAGGAAAGGCACTTTGTATAATATGCTCCAAGTCCAATCGATAAATTACAGAAGAAAAAGACAAAGAAGGAGAAGGATAAGCATACGAAGAAGGAAGGTTCTTCATAATGATGAATAATGCGTCGTCGTTAGATGAAAATTTTCTAGCGCTAAGCCATTTTTTCAGGTTAAGAAACAGGAAATAAACAACTAAGACCAAATCTGGAGAGGATGAACAACTACAGTTCATCCTAGCCAACGCGTTTATTTTAGCCTATTCGACGAGCTGTGTGACAGTAGTTGCGTTGCCCTGGCACAAGATCACTTCTCTGCTTGGTAACCTTGATCGATTCTGCTTCTGCTCGCCACACAGACGGCCCGGTACCGATCACTAATAATGATCCCTTAGGGTTTTTCCGTTTATCATATGATAAGGATTTGTGCGTAGGAAGCTGGAAGGATGCATTCGCAGTGTTTGGGCGAACAGCAGTTTTAGTCTTTTTTGAGTCTTTCGTTGTATGGCTGATAGGTGGGTTTCCATTTTAACGTACGTTCAGAGGTTAGTCCGACGTATTTTAGCGTGTGAATAACAATAGAAAATATCAATAACAATTCACATTACGATAAAAATTATAACACTTAAAAAAGTGAAAAATGAAAAAAGAAAAAACGTTGTGAAATCTTATGGGACTTAACTTCTAAGGTCATCAGTCCCTAAGCTTACACACTACTTAACCTAAATTATCCTAAGCACAAACACACACACCCATGCCCGAGGGAGGACTCGAACCTCCGCCGGGACCAGCCGTACAGAAGAATGAAAAGGTTTTTTGAAAAGCCGCGTCATGGAAATATAACCATTGTGAGTACTTTTGTTGATTCCAGCACTATCTGTGGTTCTGTATTTCCACCATTTCAAAAATTTTACATAACGATCTGTATTCTTGACAGATAAACATGAAGATGCATTTGTACTAATGTGACACCCATATTTGCGAATAAAGAACCTTCATACATTTATGAGGCTTTGGAAACACCTCATAATTCTAGACTTGTTTAATTGTTATAATTTTTATGTTTATTTGAATCGTTACTAAGTGATGAGTGTTTTATATTGTTATCCACAATGTATCAAAAAATGGTTCAAATGGCTCTGAGCACTATGGGACTTAACATCTATGGTCATCAGTCTCCTAGAACTTAGAACTACTTAAACCTAACTAACCTAAGGACATCACACAACAGCCAGTCATCACGAGGCAGAGAAAATCCCTGACCCCGCCGGGAATCGAACCCGGGAACCCGGGCGCGGGAAGCGAGAACGCTACCGCATGACCACGAGCTGCGGACTCCACAATGTTTCTGAACTGTGTATGCTCTCCCCAGAAAGTTATTTGTGTTTTAGTGTCGTAGTTAATTGGATAGAAAGGTTTAAATGGTAAGGCAGAAGTCATGGAGGCGGAAGCTACGAGTACTTCGTGATACATTTATCGCTTGGAGCCTGAAAAGATCGATATTGAGGATCCACTGGCTGTACCAGGAGGTAGGCTCGTTGAGATTGAGTTGGAGGTATCGTTGGGATTCCTGTAGAGTGGGACAGAGGGCCAGGAAGTTGGTGGTGTCAGCGTACTGGGGAAGGTAGAAGGAGGAGCGGTTCTGGCATATAAGTAGTGTAGAGAATATATAGGAGAGCAGAAAGGACAGAACTTTGAGGCACACCTACAGTGAGGTGGAAAAGGGGGGCATTCGTGCTATTTAGGATTACTTAGCGTGGGTGGTTGGATGAAAGGGATGCAATAAGGCGGGCATAGATTATTTAAATACCATTGCCAGTGGCGGAATAAGTCCATTGGAGGCCCATGGCGGTGAAACTAAATGAGGTCTGCGGTCTGATTAGAAATGGATGCGTTTGTACTGTAAGTTTATAAAAAATGAATAATATAGCTCACGCGATGACTGACAGGAAGATATAACTTGAAGATACAGTATAATTGAGAAACTTATAATACGAATCAGCATATGTCACAAGAGCAGTCAGGTAGACTGCAAAGAAATATTTTATATGTCTGGAGAAAAAATTTGTAGAATTCTGATATCAGATACTTTCATAACTTTAGTACAGAGAGCAGTTAATGTTCATATTATTATAGTACTGCACATCTTTTCACATCTTCGTTTTACTGAGAGTCACAATAGCGTTGGTGAGATCTATTTCATTTGAAACTTTTCTTTCGATTGATGTAATGGACAGACTGGATAGCGATTCTTGATTCTTCGTAGGGCAAGGACAATTTTTTATTAATTTCCGTTCAGGATAATTCTCGCGTGATGCGACTGAGATATAAATGGTCAAGAACCATTTGGTTGTAAGCGGTGTATAGGATAATGATTCACTGAAGTCCCATTTAACTATAAATTGAAAGATTGCTTGCAGCGCCTGCTCGTTATCAAATTTATCGTAAATTTCTGCAAGATTCTTCAGTACTACAGCCAGAGCGTTTCATGTAGAATAATCGCATATAGGAGACAACGAGTTATCATTCTACGGTTTTTAAATCTGACTCAACTTTTTACAAAAATTCTGAAAACGCTGAATGCACCGATTGCAACTGCCATGATATTTTGGCATTGTTTTGGATTCGATAAAAACTGGTCCAGTCCTGAAGGCCTCCAGATAACGAGGCCCCGGAAATTTGGCCGGCCGTGGTGACCGAGCGGTTCTAGGCGCTACAGTCTGGAACAGCCGGACCGCTACGGTCGCAGGTTCAAATGTTGCCTCGGGCATGGATGTGTATGATGTCCTTAGGTTAGTTAGGTTTAAGTAGTTCTAAGTTCTAGGGGACTGATGACCTCAGAAGTTAAGTCCCGTAGTGCTCAGAGCCATTTGAACCATCTGAACCCCCGAAATTTGGCGCCCCTTTCACCTCACGCTTATTGCACCACTGGCCACTGTAAAAAAAATTTTAAAAAATAATCAGCAGTAGTCCTGTTTCGATACTGCTCAGCGTGTTTAATACCTTTCCGTCGATGCACCGATGTATCGTCCAGAGTACTTGTGCAGGTGCAGACATAGCAAGTGGGGATACTGCAGTTCACAAACTGACTTCCCGTCTGGTGGTGGAAAGTAATCAAGAAATGTCGACTTCCGGCCTTAACACCGACGTTAAATGCTTAGGCGAGCGATCAGAAGGCGCGCGAAGCAGTGCCGGGAGCCGCCGCCGCGCGGCGCCACCGCTCGTACCGCCGTCGGCCGCTCATTAATTCGAGAACGCCGGCAAAGTGCGCCGCAGCTGCGGTGAGCCCGTCCGCTCCCAGGGCGGCGGCGGCGGGGGCGGCAGCTGCCTGCTGGCTGCCGGCTCCAAATTAAGAGGCGCTGCCCCGGGCGCTGCGCTCGTTAGAAAAGTTGCCGAGGCTCATTACTCCCACTCCGTAGCCTTCCGATGCATGTCAAGTTCGCGGGGGCCCAAGAAAAGGCCAGCGCGCGCAAACTGACGGTTTTTCCTCCCCTCGCCGACGCCCTTCGAGTATTTATCCAGTAAACAGCAGAGCCTGAAGCTGGAGAGCAGAGTTACGCAATTATCCGCACCTCATCCCCAAATATTTCGGCACAAAAGTCCCAGACTTTTCGCTCTTGGTTGCGACAGCTTCCACATACATTCTACAATTTATTTCTTTATTTTGAAGTACATTCCTGCCAGATTCGGATCATGGGAGCCGCCCTTACTACGGACACTCCTTGCATATAACTCTCAAACGGTACCGTGGTTGGAGTCGAATTAGACGGTACGGTCGGGTCGGATCCGACACGCTCCCACTTCGTTGAGGTTTGTGTGGATAGAGGTACATAATAAGTATTATTACTGAATAATAAAGTTTATTGATAGTATGTTATATCCTAGATTAAGAAAAGGCAAATCTACGTTTCTAGCATTTGTAGACTTAGGGAAAGCTTTTGACACTCTTGACTGCAATACTCTCTTTCAAATTCTGAAGGTGGCAGGGGTAAAATACTGGGAGTGAAAGGCTATTTACAATTTGTACAGAAACCAGATGACAGTTATAAGAGTCGAGGGGCACGAAAGGGAAGCAGTGGTTGGGAAGGGAGTGAGACAGGGTTGTAGTCTCTCCCCAATGTTATTCAATCTGTATATTGAGCAAGCAGTAAAGCAAACAAAAGAAGAATTCGGAGTAGGTATTAAAATCCATGGAGAAGAAATAAACACTTTGAGGTTCGCCGATGACATTGTAATTCTGTCAGAGTCAGCAAAGGATTTGGAAGAGCAGTTGAACGGAATTGACTGTGCCTTGAAAGGAGGATATAAGATGAACATCAACAAAAGCAAAACGATGGCAATGGAATGTAGTCGAATTAAGTCTGGTGATGCTGAGGGAATTACATTAGGAAATGAGACACTTAAAGTAGTAAAGGAATTTTGCTATTTGGGGAGCAAGCCGGCCGAAGTGGCCGTGCGGTTCTAGGCGCTACAGTCCGGAACTGCGTGACCGCTACGGTCGCAGGTTCGAATCCTGCCTCGGGCATGGATGTGTGTGATGTCCTTAGGTTAGTTAGGTTTAAGTAGTTCTAAGTTCTAGGGGACTGATGACCTCAGAAGTTAAATCCCATAGTGCTCAGAGCCATTTGAACCATTTGGGGAGCAAAATAACTGATGATGGTCGAAGTAGAGAGGATATAAAATGTAGACTGGCAATGGCAAGGAAAGCATTTCTGAAGAAGAGAAATTTGTTAACATGGAGTATAGATTTAAGTGCCAGGAAGTCGTATCTGAAAGTATTTGTATGGAGTGTAGCCAAGTATGGAAGTGAAACATGGACAATAAATAGTTTGGACAAGAAGAGAATAGAAGCTTTCGAAATGTGGTGCTACAGAAGAATGCTGAAGATTAGATGGGTAGATCACATACCTAATGAGGAAGTATTGAATAGGATTGGGGAGAAGAGGAGTTTGGGGCACAACTTGACAAGAAGAAGGGATCGGTTGGTAGGACATGTTCTGAGGCATCAAGGGATTTAGTATTGGAGGGCAGCGTGGAGGGTAAAAATCGTAGAGGGAGACCAAGAGATGAATACACTAAGCAGATTCAGTAGGATTTTGGCTGCAGTACGTACTGGGAGATGAAGAAGTTTTCACAGGATAGAGTGGCATGGAGAGCTGCATCAGACCAGTCTCAGGACTGAAGACCACAACAACAACAACAACAACATGTTATATGACAAAAATCCTTTTCGTAGACATAACACACACCCGTTAGCCCTTAGTGCCGGTCAAATCCAAATCCAAGCAGCACCTACACAACATGAAAAACAGTTCCTGTATTTCTGACAAAACACAAACTAATATAAAGAAAAAAATGAAATGTTTCCAGAAATAGGAAGGAATTTCATACGTCCGTTCCCTCGATAGACTCATCAGTCATACACCTAGCATACAAAACGCATGAACTGCAGCTGACACAATATTCATTTCTCTTTCTGTCTTTCGAAGGATCACACAAGTTACATCTTCTTCGTTTTGTCTGCAAATTCTAATTGTCTATGACAGTTGATGAATCCTCCTGTTTTTCATAACACTTTGACAACTGTCCAAAGAAGAGCTCTCGAAATACGAGGATTGGCCATTCTTCTTTCCATCATGGGTTTGGTCAAACCCAACGTGGGATTTTTTTTTAGGGGCGTGGCCCGTGCACGCACATTGTCTTCGGATTTTTCGTTTGGTAGTCTTGTCTTCGCAAAGTTTGTCCAACACGTTTACTCCACCTTTTGTTAGGTTATAGAATTCAACAATCTCTGACTTGCTTGACTCATCGCGTATTGTTCCACCGTGGTGCATTTTTGGCATTAGGATAACCTTTTTATTCTTTCTAGGGATGAAAGAAACCAACATTTTGTTGCTTTTATAGACAAACCATACAATTCCAGCTCAGGTCGTTGACAACATATCTAATAGCATCTCACGCTAATTTTTACGTAGTGTAGCGATTAACGGAAGTTTTCTTTCAGACAGTTTCTCTGCCAGCACATATGAAGTGTACTAGTTACCAGTTTCGTCATTACGATTGTTCCCTGTCACTGAATCAGCAAGTGTAAGAACATACAGAGTCGGTATGAAGAACTCATCTTTCTTGTTTGTTCTTTTCCAGTATACGGGATGCCTGAAATTAAATAGAACGTTCTGGTGTCACACAGTGAAACAATCTTTAGACCATACTTATCAGGTTTTGATTCTATAAACATCCTGAAGGGATAGCGACCACGAAAACACAGTGATGTTTCATCCCTCGTCAAATACTCTGAGGGGCTATAATATTGCAAACAATGACTTACAAAAGTATCCCATATTTCCCGAAACGCAGCAAATTTATCTTTAGTCTTTCTCGCCTCCCTAGTACTTTTATAATAGAAACTCAAATTCTGTAGATGGAATGTAAATCTTTTCTGCCTCATAGTACAACGAAAGATCGTTGGGTAATACATCTTGGTACAAGCCAGAATCCTTTAAGACACCACTCTTGAAAAAGAGACCAATGAATCGCTGTGGTCACTGTACTTGAGCTTTGAGAGTCCTACCTCGTTTTTGGTTTGATGATCAATATTTTCTATCATTTCATCGGTCATAAAAAGTGAAAATAATGTTGTTTTATTTGTAATCCCTCGCGCTCCCTCGCGCCTTCCCTTTAGGTACAGGCAGGTGAGTAATCACATTTGTAGAAGGGTTTCGTGAATGTTTTGAACCTAAAGGCTTGTCGGTCCAGATTGTTTGCTCGTGCATAAAATACTCAAGATTTCTGTCTTTAGTTCCTTCTTCTTCACTCCTCGACCTCTCACCCGCATCTTCACATTCTAAAACATCTTCCATATCACTGTTCGTAAGACTTCCATCATCAGATTGTGAGGCAGACTCTTCCAGGTCAGGATCACCTTCCTCTGGGTCAGAAGGATCCTCCTGGCGACGTAACGCAGCTAGAACTGCCTCAGGTATGTGTAACAGTTGTTTCCAAGCCATTTTCCTATCAAAACTGTGCCCGCATCTCGTGGTCGTGCGGTAGCGTTCTCGCTTCCCACGCCCGGGTTCGATTCCCGGCGGGGTCAGGGATTTTCTCTGCCTCGTGATGGCTGGGTGTTGTGTGCTGTCCTTAGGTTAGTTAGGTTTAAGTAGTTCTAAGTTCTAGGGGACTTATGACCAAAGCAGTTGAGTCCCTTAGTGCTCAGAGCCATTTGAACCATTTTATCAAAACTGTGAAAAAGATTCATCGTAAAATTAGTAACATTACTGGTACGATCGGGTCTGATACGACCCGGGATACACGCAACAACCAAACATCACGACTACAGTGACTCCCGTAACCACCGCACGACTGGCTAGAAGGGTTCCTGGTCACCTTGACTTCCTGCACTGAGCGCGTAGAGCAGTGTAGAAGAAAACTGAACTTTGAGTCGCACGCGACCCACACCGTACTGTCTGAGGGTTAAGAACGTAAACATACAAGCAAAAAACGCTTTTCGAAATAGCGCCACGGACGTCAATGTCCTGTGCCAAAACATACGTTCCAATAAACATCTTCTTACTCTTACCCTCGCACGACACAATGTCCAAACAATGTCCAAACAAAACTTACCTCCAACGCCAGCATCCATACGCACGACTTTGTAAACTCTACACCAAACTGCCAACTCTATTACTACCACCCATGGCGAAGATGTCATTGCCAATCATGGAAATACACCTTCCACTGCACAACCACTCCTAAAAGACCCGCTCAGTACCTAAACGTCACCATTTTACCGCCAACACTCACACCAACTCTTGGCATTATCCACCTTAACTGCCCAATCCCATACGTGTAACTGGTCCAGAAAGACCAAACCTTCAACAGCTACATAACAGCTAATGAAGTTAACTTACAGCACCATCCACCTGCCGAGTGGCAGCAGTGGTGTTAATTTAAGGACACCCTCAGTGGCCCATACATAAAACGGCTGATGACTTTACAAATGAATGAATTTCATGCATCTCTGTGTTTATGACATCGTAATTCCTGAACTTCGAGTCATACAATGATATAATTTTGGTGGTACATTCAGTGGTATGTGTGGATACTTTCCGAAAACAAGTGTTGTGAATAGAATTAGTAGTAAGAAAGTAATAAATTTAAACGTCATGACTGATGCTTTACTCGACGAACAGCGAAAATGTAGTAAGCAGTAAACTTTTTTGCTTTTCACCACTTTGTAGCGGGGTGTCAGCTAGAAAAAAATTCGAAAAGGTTTGACATTATATATAAAGTTTGTTGGAAGTCGCTTAATGTTCTCATTCGCCAACACACGTTTTGCATAAGGATCACGAAGATAAGATACGAGAAATTAGGGGTCATGTGGAGACATAGATAACCGTTTTTCCCTCCCTCTGTTTGCAAGTGGAACAGGAAGGGAAATGACTAGTACTGCTACAGGATACTCTTCGCCACGTACCGTACGGAATATGTATGTACCAGTTGTGTGAGAAAAGTAACGACAGATTTTTTATCTACCAAAGTTTTTTTTTTTTCAAACAACAATTTTGTCCCCATCATGGTACTTCCCTTCGCATCTATACATTGGCTGAGTCGTTGTTCCCAATTGTGGTACCAGCTCTGAAAGACCTCAACTGGAAGTGTCTTTCACATGACGATCACATTGTTTTGAATGTTCTCCAGAGTCCCAAAATGACGCCCTTTTAAGACATTTTTCGATTTCGGGAAAAGAAAAACTCACAAGGACTCAGGTCAGTTGGATACGGGAGCTGTGGAATGCCTTTTGAGGTCAAAAATTCCGTGTGGAAGTCGCCGTGTGACATGGGGCGTTGTCATGGTGCAGCATCCACTTTTCTGCAGTGTCTCGTCTCACTTGACCCACCCTTTTCCTGAGCCTTTCTAGGACATCTTTGCAAAATACTTGGTTGAAGGTTGTCGTGGACAAATAAACGAGAGCATGCACAAGATCGACGTTTTCGTCAGATTTCGGAGTTGAAAGTCTCTCTAAGCGAGGTTCACCTTCAATGTGTTCTGTGCCTTCCAAAAATGATTCATGCCACCAAAAAACTTGCGCTCTTCATAAAGAATGTTACGCATAGGCCTGTTTCAACTTTTTAATGGTCTCACTCGCGGATTCGCCAAGTCTGACACAAAACTTGATTGCGTAACGTTGCTCTAAATTGCGCTGTTCCGTTTTTGTAACACACAACGAAAACACAACTTCAGTGATGGCGCTCTCAAACATAACGTGGCGGCATTACGGAACTGAACCTCGAACTGACCATATGGAAGGGACGAGCACAGCGGTCTACAAAAGTAGAAAACACAGTGTTGCAAGTTCGCTCACAGCGTAGTCAGTCTCATTACTTTTCTCACGCATCTCGTAGATGTAGTAGATGTACTGGATGAGTTTAGTCTGGGTAATGTGGGTGCTGTGAGCTATGCTGTCTCAAGACGTATACTGTATACAGTTCCTAACTTCGATACAGTACCTGACTTGTTAAAACTTCAAATTAAGATTATATATCTTAATAAACAGATTATGACAGCATTTTACATTTTTGAATTCGGTCAGTAATTATATGATATATAAAAGCACTCCGTCTTCAGGCCACGAGTGGCCTATTGGGACCATCCAACCGCCGAGTCATCCTCGGTGGAGGAAGCGGATAGGAGGGGCGTGGGGTCAGCACACCGCTCTCCCGGTCGTAAGGTGGTAGTCTTGACCGAAGCCGCTACTATTCGGTCGAGTAGCTCCTCAATTGGCATCACGAGGCTGAGTGCACCCCGAACAATGGCAACAGCGCATGGCAGCCTGGATGGTCACCCATCCAAGTGCCGACCACGCCCGACAGCGCTTAACTTCGGTGATATCATGGGAACCGGCGTATCCGCTGCGGCTAGGCCGTTGCCCAATTATATGAAATATAGAAAATCAAATTTTCCTTACCACTGGAAGTCGTTAGGTAATCAACCTGCAACTGGGATGTGCACCGTTTTAGTTGGCTCTGAGCACTATGGGACTTAACATCTGTGGTCATCAGTCCCCTAGAACTTAGAACTACTTAAACGTAACCAACCTAAGGACATCACACACATCCATGCCCGAGGCAGGATTCGAACCTGCGACCGTAGCAGTCGTGCGGTTCCGGACTGAGCGCCCAGAACCGCTAGACCACCGCGGCCGGCACCCTTTTTAGTTGTTTAGTAATACCGGTCCCATTTTATGTGCAGTTTGATACCTCCACCGCTTGCTCAATCACGTATTTAGTTACAGAAGAAGCAACACTTGAGTTGAGGAAGGCTGGAGGTATTAGAAAAGACCATCCCAGCACTCATCAGAAATTCATTGTCGACAGGAAACTGCTGGAAGCCTAACTCCGAATTGACAGAGGCATCTGAAATCCACTTTTCTTGAGTATAGGTCAGATATCTTAACCACTCGCACACAAACTCGCCTCTGCATTCGACATCGCTTGCGCATGCCTGTGGATGGAGTTTCACTCAGAGATAGCCACTTCGAATTCTAATGGTGTAAATCATTTTCATCAACAATATTTGGCTGGCAATCTGAGGATAGATGGTGACATAAAGTTCCCGAACGCTGCAATTTGTGCTAATGTTCTGGATTAAACTGCAAATGTCTCCGCAGTTTATCATGCAGTGAGCATATGTGACACTGTTGGTGATGGTGCTTCCATCAGACGGCGATGTTAAGCTCTGCGGCCGGGAAACTTAGGCACGCAGTTTCATTGCCTGCTTTCTCTCACCGTAGTTCAACAAAAACGTGACACCACACTTTTAGGGGAAGTTTGCCATCTTTGCCCCGAAAAAAACATATTCTTTGAGAATTTTTTTGTCGGAATGTGTTATAGATATTAATGTCAAATTTGGTCAAAATGTTTATTGATATTTCCTCTACAAAATGGAACATTTTCGACCGGAAATGTCGAAGAGCAAAGGCGGAATTGCCGTCGGAACGAAATAAAATTTCGATGTTGACCTCGATGCGCGGTATGTCACAAGTCATCCGGCTCGTCTGAAATCAAAACTGAGTTGACTTTACCGAAGTATATAAGATTCTTTAGGAGTTGTAACTCGCTTAAGTTATTTGGACCATAGGAAACAAAATGGCGGCCATTTGAAAAAAATAGGGCTTTTTAATCGATTGTTCGACTTCGTAAGACACGTAAAAATATTTGTAATTTATGGATCGGAACAAAAGTGGTACAACTCCTAGAGAATTTAGTTAGCTTTGTCGGAAACAAAGAATCATGCCAATCGGTAGATTTGAAGTTACCATACCGCGCGATAAAAAAAGTCATTTCGAGAAAAACGGTTTGACTACATATAAATGCAATATTATGCAACTTACGTTAAATCTGATATTCCGGGTCCATAAACTAGTCCTTCCTCTTCCTCACAGAGGGCGTTCTGCTCGATCTCGGCCGTCCTGCGCTGCTCCAGAGCCGCTCGTACGGCCGGTGACAAGCGGTTTTCGGCCGCTTGAATCCGGTGGTCGTCCGAATGCTTCGCGAACTACGTCGAATAGAGTCCCAGGGTGACGTCCATCGTTGTCATGGTCTTCAGAATTGCTGAATCTCCTTCGTTGAAGCTGCTCACTGCCAGGAAAGTCGCAATCTCCACAGTCTTCGCACCAGAATGCAAATGCTTGGGGGCTAACTTCCAAACACACGCGTTCAAACTTTCATTTGAATTTTGTGTGTTTCCTCCCAAGCACCGGTACAATAACTCGTTCTTCGAAAGGGCCTTGTAGATAGGATGAATCACTTTTTGAACTTCTTTGGAGAGCGGCTGGTTGTGTTGATATTCATCCACTCATCCATTCATTCATTCGGTAGCCTCTGCAATGCGTCACTTGCACCAACTAGTTTCCCCAGCCGGACAATTTTGGTGTTGTGGGTGGTCATCTGTCGAACAGTTGAGGAAATACGTTGCCCAAATTGCTTTCTTCATCTGCTCCACCGAGCTTAGTACGTCGTAAGCTCCTTGATCACTTTATCAGTTTCAGTCATGGGCAAGCACATCGAATAATTTTTCGCGGCTACAAAGTCGAAATTCATGAAAAAAACTGGTGCGTGAATAAGGCCTATTTCAGGCAGGTGCATTCTTTTGTTCAGCCGCGAATAACAAACATTTCCGTTCCGTATTCGGAAAAACCGTTTCAGGGTTGGATTCTAAACTCTTTTATGGATCCAAAAATGCAATTTAAAAAAAAATCGATTTTTTGAACCAAAAGATAGTAAACCTCCCCTTAAACACATCCATTATAGTCTGAACGATTGGCACAAGCCTCTAACACCGCGTGGAAAGTGACCATTGCGTGGAGCAATAAAAGTCTTTCACTTGAATCTGGCATCAGAGACAGTTCAGATCTTCGGTAAAGCTGCTCAAATGTGCATATCGTTTTGTCGTAAAGGACTAACTGTGACTACAGCTTCTGCTAAACATTACCGGTCCCAAAGCAGCAGTAAAAAAAAAAAATAATAAAAGGAGTTTGGTCAAATGCAAACAGGACTCGCGCACTGAGGGTTTCGTACTAACTTAAATATATAAATAGTACTTTTATCCCGGAAATCGAGAATCTAGACAATTTTTGCTTGTTATTAATATCGATACTGGCATGATATCGGTCCCGAAATTTCCTAGACCATATCAAAATCTCTACAGTAGTTCGTGAGACTAGTCCGCACACACAAAAAGAAGTGCAGGGGATTTAGTTTGTACAGGGTATCTCTCCTAAGAGTCGTCAGGCACTTTTTCTCTGGTATTTAGGCAGATATATGCAATTTGGCTTTTTCAATGTGTATCTGGACTCACCCCAAATAAACACTGCTCACAGCGTTATTCATGCGACGTCTGTTTCCCGTTAATATAAAATGATTTTTGAAGCAGAATTTTACAGGCTCGTACCATAGCGCTGTTCCAGATCAGTCTAGTGCGATACTCGTTTTATCGATATGTGTTAACAGTGACAGTAAAACTCGAAGAACAGCCAGTACTCCAGCAGCCAGTGAGGAGTCAGTGCTCCTGCAAGGTGGTAGCAGTCAGTGGAGGGCCATGATGGTGCTGTCGCTGGGAGAGTATTTGTTATTCTTCGTGTTTTACTGCCCCTTGTTATTTATATCGATAAAACAAATATCGCACTAAACTACTGTGCGACAGCTCTATCGAATGGGCGTGTAAAATTTCGCTTTAAATATAATTTTGTTCGTAACGGGAAACAAACTGGTGTTTCCGCCGACACTGGGAGTCAAGTGGCAGACGTGATTAGTGCTGTTTCTCTGGGCTGACGCCATCTACACGTAGCAAAAACAAAACTGCCATGTATCTGCCGAAAAAGCGCCTGATGACTGTTAGGGGAGACACCCTGTACAGTATACGTACAGAGAGGAGATTCAATAAAATATTTTTATTTGTTTACTAAAACAGTTGTTAGATTTTATGTTTGCATGCAATAATATTTTTCTACTATGCTTGTGAGGCATGATGGGTGCGGTGCAAGTTCTAATGGCAAAAAGATATTTTTTGGGTGATATAATTTCTATTCAACAATTTTCGGATTTTTTCCTTACTTTTACTGTAAAACCTTGCTTCTTCCTAGATTTGAACCGTGCGGTCTAAGGCGGATGAAAAATTTAAAAAAAATTTTTTTTTTTTTTCGTGTGATACGGGGTCTTCAAAAAGTCTCTCCGCAGTGCCGTATGATTGATAGCCTCGCGTGCCGTATGCCGCAGTGAATATACCGTAACGAAACTCAGTAAAATACAAGTTATTAATTTATTGAACATTCTTTTTTACTTACAAATTTTCATATTAAATTTTGAAAGTGTCCCCCTGTCGTTGAATTCACAATTCAATTCGTCTAATCATGTTACCAAAAACAAGGTGTAATATGAAACTTCCTGGCAGATTAAAACTGTGGGCCCGACCGAGACTCGAACTCGGGACCTTTGCCTTTCGCGGGCAAGTGCTCTACCAACTGAGCTACCGAAGCACGACTCACGCCCAGTACTCACAGCTTTACTTCTGCCAGTACCTCGTCTCCTACCTTCCAAACTTTACAGAAGCTCTCCTGCGAAACTTGCAGAACTAGCACTCCTGAAAGAAAGGATATAGCGGAGGCATGGCTTAGCCACAGCCTGGGGGATGTTTCCAGAATGAGATTTTCACTCTGCAGCGGAGTATGCGCTGATATGAAACTTCCTGGCAGATTAAAACTGTGTGCCCGACCGAGACTCGAACTCGGGACCTATGCCTTTCGCGGGCAAGTGCTCTACCAACTGAGCTACCGAAGCACGACTCACGCCCGGTAGTCACAGCTTTACTTCTGCCAGTACCTCGTCTGTATGCGAGCTGTATGCGTAGTTGCACCATCTTGTTCAAAATAACCGTTCAGTATTTCACTTAACACAAGTTCTCCTATGAATAGGTACAGAATATCACTGCACTATCGTTGTGCGGTCATTATTTCGTTGAAAAACACAGGCAGGCGAACAACCATAAGGCACACGCGGCTAACAATCATACGGCACTGCGGAGAGACTTTTTGAACACCCCGTATAATTATAAATTAAACAATTTTCGGATTTTTTCCTTTACCTACGCCGTGAAACAAAGCTTTTCGCCAAATATCATGATTATAGGTAAATGGGAAGCACCTTTGCTGATTGAGTTTGTGAGTATCAAAATATGTGGTACATATGGCCGTGTCTTTTGATTGCATTGGCTTAGAAGCTTAAATTTTTCACAGCACCAAAGGACCATAAATCTTAGTTTGTGACACAATTGTCAGCTTGATAGATCTACCCATTCCTTAGAAAAAAGGTTCTCAATAGTCGGACTGATAGATAGACAGACAGACAACAAATCGATTCTGTAAGGGCTTCGTTTCTACCAATTGAGGTAGGGAACCTTAGAAAATAGTGTTTAACTTTCCGTCCATGACGAGGTTGTCGTGAACGGGGCAGAATCTCTTGAGTGGAGAGCTTGGCGGACGCAACCGGCAGTGCCATGTTGATAAAGACTATCCTGCCATTCGCCTTAATTTACTTCGATGGACGGTAAGGCGTTTGAACGCCGCTCCTTCTGAAAGCGACTCCATTGCGCTAACGACTGCGCCACCTCGCTCGCCAAGGGAGGTTTCAGTAATCACGTGCGATTTCTAGAGCAGCCGGGAGAGGGCCAGTACAACGCCGGCTGCAAAGGTTGTGCTATCGATTTTTCTCTAATGTCATAGCGACACTTGCTGGCCGACGCTCTCCCAGATAAAAACAAAAGAAATGGAGACTGCAGGCAACTACCGACCGCAATTGAGAGAGTGAGAAAGTCAAAGGAGGGGGACATCCTTTGAATATCAGCTACCGTCTGTGAGAGGACCTAACCTTTCACATCGAAAGTATCCAGACACCCCTGTGTAAAGTGGAATTGATTACTATATGTCACAAGAGACGCACCTGACAGGATAAAGAAAGGCAGGAACTATTGTGTTGTCAGTAGAGAAGCAGTAACAGGAGAATCAGTCGGTCGTCGCTTCTAACGTGGACTGAGTGAGAAGTCCGTCAGGTACATTCCAGCCCTTCTAAATCTGCCGGAAGTCGAAAGTTGGTGATGTGATTTTGAAGTGGAAACGCGAAGGAGCAATTATACACTCCTGGAAATGGAAAAAAGAACACATTGACACCGGTGTGTCAGACCCACCATACTTGCTCCGGACACTGCGAGAGGGCTGTACAAGCAATGATCACACGCACGGCACAGCGGACACACCAGGAACCGCGGTGTTGGCCGTCGAATGGCGCTAGCTGCGCAGCATTTGTGCACCGCCGCCGTCAGTGTCAGCCAGTTTGCCGTGGCATACGGAGCTCCATCGCAGTCTTTAACACTGGTAGCATGCCGCGACAGCGTGGACGTGAACCGTATGTGCAGTTGACGGACTTTGAGCGAGGGCGTATAGTGGGCATGCGGGAGGCCGGGTGGACGTACCGCCGAATTGCTCAACACGTGGGGCGTGAGGTCTCCACAGTACATCGATGTTGTCGCCAGTGGTCGGTGGAAGGTGCACGTGCCCGTCGACCTGGGACCGGACCGCAGCGACGCACGGATGCACGCCAAGACCGTAGGATCCTACGCAGTGCCGTAGGGGACCGCACCGCCACTTCGCAGCAAATTAGGGACACTGTTGCTCCTGGGGTATCGGCGAGGACCATTCGCAACCGTCTCCATGAAGCTGGGCTACGGTCCCGCACACCGTTAGGCCGACTTCCGCTCACGCCCCAACATCGTGCAGCCCGCCTCCAGTGGTGTCGCGACAGGCGTGAATGGAGGGACGAATGGAGACGTGTCGTCTTCAGCGATGAGAGTCGCTTCTGCCTTGGTGCCAATGATGGTCGTATGCGTGTTTGGCGCCGTGCAGGTGAGCGCCACAATCAGGACTGCATACGACCGAGGCACACAGGGCCAACACCTGGCATCATGGTGTGGGGAGCGATCTCCTACACTGGCCGTACACCACTGGTGATCGTCGAGGGGACACTGAATAGTGCACGGTACATCCAAACCGTCATCGAACCCATCGTTCTACCATTCCTAGACCGGCAAGGGAACTTGCTGTTCCAACAGGACAGTGCACGTCCGCATGTATCCCGTGCCACCCAACGTGCTCTAGAAGGTGTAAGTCAACTACCCTGGCCAGCAAGATCTCCGGATCTGTCCCCCATTGAGCATGTTTGGGACTGGATGAAGCGTCGCCTCACGCGGTCTGCACGTCCAGCACGAACGCTGGTCCAACTGAGGCGCCAGGTGGAAATGGCATGGCAAGCCGTTCCACAGGACTACATCCAGCATCTCTACGATCGTCTCCATGGGAGAATAGCAGCCTGCATTGCTGCGAAAGGTGGATATACACTGTACTAGTGCCGACATTGTGCATGCTCTGTTGCCTGTGTCTATGTGCCTGTGGTTCTGTCAGTGTGATCATGTGATGTATCTGACCCCAGGAATGTTTCAATAAAGTTTCCCCTTCCTGGGACAATGAATTCAAGGTGTTCTTATTTCAATTTCCAGGAGTGTATTTTTATTTGCCACAAACAATTGAATGCAATTCTAATTAAAATTGCTACGTTTTTCGTTTGTTCCATAACATCACAGCCACTCTCCATTTTACATTTGTACGTTCCTTCATAATGGAACCCAATTTAAGAATCATTTCAGCTTTCTACGGAAAAGTCAGTATGACAGTACGCACCTGTGAACACCTAGTTTTGTCCCTGTTTCTGAGTATTCATAAATATAAGATCACGTTAGATCCACAAATCGCCAAGCCAATGCAGGCGCCTTAACCAGATTACTAGCAGGTCTTGACGTCACGTTAGACGCCCCCGCCCCCCCCCCCCCCCCATCCTGCCGCCACAGATCTGTTGACAAATAGACAACCAACCACCAGCAATACAAACAGCAGATGCGACGGCTAAATACAGTCTTTTATGGCATATTGGGGTTTACACTTGCAATGAATGTCACCAAGGTTTCTATCAAGACAGCAGGCGGCCAACTTAAAGTACGTCAAAGAGTACTCCTGTTATCGGCGACCGCAGAATGCGTCTCACTAATTACTTCAGAAGGCCTGAAGAGCCGGCCGCTGTGGCCGAGCGGTTCTAGGAGCTTCAGTCCGGAACCGCGCTGTTGTTACGGTCGCAGCTTTGAATCCTGCCTCGGGCATGGATGTGTGTGATGTCCTTAGATTAGTTAGCTTTAAGTAGTTCTAAGTCTATGGGACTGATGACCTCAGATGTTAAGTCCCATAATGCTTAGAGCCATTTCAACCATTTGAAGACCTGGAGACACAGGTGTTAGAACTCTTCCATCAACAGTATTGGGACGTACCCAGACAACTGCACGTCCGGATGTACACTGGCATCACAAAAACCAATACATCACCGAGATGATTGCCCGTCTCCAGGTGTGCACCACATCCCAGTCAATAACACGGCAGTGGATTCCATTCATAGCGACCGTTGCATGGTCCCAAGCATCGCCGCCACATGGAGTCTGGGGGACCATTTCTACGACTTACTCATACGTGAAGCGTAGTAACGAATGCCATATTTCCTACATGTGGAACAAATGTCCTCCATCTCGACAAAAGCCATTACTGGGGCATTAGCCCATATATCTGCTGTTGAAGGCCTCCCTAAAGCTATCATTTCAAGCGGTTCCGGTCTCTTTTTAAACTTTTGTACCCTCATGGCATACTACAGCACCTTCCATTTTCCCCTTTCCACACCTTGCCATCACCCCTTCCTCCCCACTTTCCAATGCTCCAGCGGAACGTCTAGTGTGGACATGACACACACACATGTCGCACTATGTAGGGAGAAGAAATGGGGGACAGGACTGATAACTTTTTTAAGTGCATGCCGTACTTCGCAAATCAGTTGAAAATGGCAGCAGAACTGCTTCATAGAACACAACCAAGGACTGCACTTCATCTCCTGTAGCCAGAAGTGCACAAAAAATCACTGCAAGCCCAGCATGCCCTCGGAAACAAGATCAAGTCCTTGTTTGTGGGTACGGGCGTCAAATTGGTTGGCTCCTTGGCAGCATCTTCAAGCTCGAGGGTACAACAATGAGCGTAGTACAAACCGAGGTGGGAATGGTTCAGTGGTACATCAACGAGATGCGCTGTTGAGAGGCTCCTTGAGTTGCTGTTCCCGTTGGCAACAGCCTGACAACCACCATCACCAGCAGGACAATCAGACCTAGAAGTCAGCGCATCAGTTACACCACCATGTGAACTGCCCACACTGCCAGACGTAGAAATGACAGAAGGAACCACACCATGGTCGTCATCACCAAAGGTGGAAGATGTATCAACACCAGCAATTAGTAGTAGCTGCTCCAGACCGCAGGCCACATCGACGACATGCAAATAGCAAGAGGATGATGAGAGTTCCAGCTGTACTCGGTGTCACTGAAAAGAGGTACAGGGTGCGGCACATAAAATCTGCCCGCAAAGGCAACACATAAACAAAAAATGAACGTGTTGAGTACGATTTCTCACCTTTACAGTACGTGCTGAGTGTGTCCTCCGCCCACGTCAACAGACACTTGAGCACGCTTGGGGAGATTCATATACACCCTTGTTAGTTCTTTTGTTGTGATGCTGTTGATGATATCCTGGGACCTGGTCTTGAGTTCTTCAATTGTGTGTGGATCTATTTCGTATACTGTCCCCTTTAAGAGTCCCCACAAGTAAAAATCAGAAGTGGAGAAGTCTGGTGACCGAGGAGGCCACAAGCCTTTGCTGATTGTCCTCTCTGGAGTAAATATCTCGGGCACACGGGGCAATGATGCCCTGTCCTGCTGAAAGTAACATAAGCGACGCTCCTCTTCAGTCAAGTTTGAATAAAACTACTCCAAAATTCCAAATACGCACCACTTTTCACTGCCGTGTCAAAGAATATGGGCTCCATAACGCGTGTGGCGGATATGGCACACCCATCACCAATCCTCTCGGCACGCAAGGGTACCTGGTGGATCGCGTGTGGACTTTCTATCGACCAATACCGACCTCATGACGAGTCTTAGTGGGTCCAAGACACCACTGGCAACATATCGCAACAGCCATGAACAGAAATGCATCCTCTTCTGCAGGTCAGGCTCCCTCAGTTCTTGCTTAATATTTATCGGTACGGTTTTAACATCATTATCCTCAAAAAAGTTATGCAACTTTTCTCACTACATGACCCTTTTGACTTAATCTCCTGATTGACTTACAAGGAGTTCTTGTCATTATCTCCTGGACTAGCCTCTTTAATCGTTTTCCATTATTACTGAGGCGCGCACACGCACTGGAATACAGGGCTATTACAAATGATTGAAGCGATTTCATAAATTCACTGTAGCTCCATTCATTGACATATGGTCACGACACACTACAGATACGTAGAAAAACTCATAAGTTTTGTTCAGCTGAAGCTGCACTTCAGGTTTCTGCCGCCAGAGCGCTCGAGAGCGCAGCGAGACAAAATGGCGACAGGAGCCGAGAAAGCGTATGTCGTGCTTGAAATGCATTCACATCAGTCAGTCATAACAGTGCAACGACACTTCAGGACAAAGTTCAACAAAGATACACCAACTGCTAACTCCATTCGGCGATGGTATGCGCAGTTTAAAGCTTCTGGATGCCTCTGTAAGGGGAAATCAACGGGTCGGCCTGCAGTAAGCGAAGAAACGGTTGAACGCGTGCGGGCAAGTTTCATGCGTAGCCCGCGCAAGTCGACGAATAAAGCAAGCAGGGAGCTAAACGTACCACAGCCGACGGTTTGGAAAATCTTACGGAAAAGGTTAAAGCAGGAGCCTTACCGTTTACAATTGCTACAAGCCCTGACACCCGATGACAAAGTCAAACTCTTTGAATTTTCGGCGTGGTTGCAACAGCTAATGGAAGAGGATGCGTTCAGTGCGAAACTTGTTTTCAGTGATGGAGCAACATTTTTCCTTAATGGTGAAGTGAACAGACACAATGTGCGAATCTGGGCGGTAGTGAATCCTCACGCATTCGTGCAGCAAATTCGCAATTCACCAAAAGTTAACGTGTTTTGTGCAATCTCACGGTTTAAAGTTTACGTCCCCTTTTTCTTCTGCGAAAAAAACGTTACAGGACACGTGTATCTGGACATACTGGAAAATTGGCTCATGCCACAACTGGAGACCGACAGCGCCGACTTCATCTTTCAACAGGATGGTGCTCCACCGCACTTCCATCATGATGTTCGGCATTTCTTAAACAGGAGATTGGAAAACCGATGGATCGGTCGTGGTGGAGATCATGATCAGCATTTCATGTCCCGACTTAACCCCATGCGATTTCTTTCTGTGGGGTTATGTGAAAGATTCAGTGTTTAAACCTCCTCTACCAAGAAATGTGCCAGAACTGCGAGCTCGCATCAACGATGCTTTCGAACTCATTGATGGGGACATGCTGCGCCGAGTGTGGGAGGAACTTGATTATCGGCTTGATGTCTGCCGAATCACTAAAGGGGCACATATCGAACATTTGTGAATGCCTAAAAAAACTTTTTGAGTTTTTGTATGTGTGTGCAAAGCATTGCGAAAATATCTCAAATAATAAAGTTATTGTAGAGCTGTGAAATCGCTTCAATCAATTGTAATAACCTTGTATTTATGGTTGCGTACGACGGGCAGCTTTCACGTGCCACCTCCTGTATCTTATATCTTTGCTACAGATGGATGAATACGTGTTGACGGCAGAGAGCGTCGACACTGAACGTTTAGTGGCTCTATCACACCACGCTGTGATTACATGATGTCAACGCCGGCCAGGCAAGTCGACTGTCTGAGAAACTTTTTTTTTGGTCTTCAGTCTACTGACTGGTTTGATGCGGCCCGCCACGAATTCCTTTCCTGTGCTAACCTCTTCATCTCAGAGTAGCGCTTGCAACCTACGTCCTCAATTATTTGCTTGACGTATTCCAATCTCTGTCTTCCTCTACACTTTTTGCCCTCTACAGCTCCCTCTAGTACCATGGAAGACATTCCCTCATGTCTTAGCAGATGTCCTATCATCCTGTCCCTTCTCCTTATCAGTGTTTTCCACATATTCCTTTCCTCCCCGATTCTGCGTAGAACTTCCTCATTCCTTGCCTTATCAGTCCACCTCATTTTCAACATTCGTCTATAGCACCACATCTCAAATGCTTCGATTCTCTTCTGTTCCGGTTTTCCCACAGTCCATGTTTCACTACCATACAATGCTGTACTCCAGACGTACATCCTCAGAAATTTCTTCCTCAAATTAAGGCCGGTATTTGATATTAGTAGACTTCTCTTGGCCAGAAATGCCTTCTTTGCCATAGCGAGTCTGCTTTTGATGTCCTCCTTGCTCCGTCCGTCATTGGTTATTTTACTGCCTAGGTAGCAGAATTCCTTAACTTCATTGATTTCGTGACCATCAATCCTGATGTTAAGTTTCTCGCTGTTCTCATTTCTACTACTTCTCATTACCTTCGTCTTTCTCCGATTTACCCTCAAACCATACTGTGTACTCATTAGACTGTTCATTCCGTTCAGCAGATCATTTAATTCTTCTTCACTTTCACTCAGGATAGCAATGTCATCATCGAATTGCATCATTGATATCCTTTCACCTTGTGTTTTAATTCCACTCCTGAACCTTTCTTTTATTTCCATCATTGCTTCCTCGATGTACAGATGGAAGAGTAGGGGCGAAAGGCTACAGCCTTGTCTTACACCCTTCTTAATACGAGCACTTCGTTCTTGATCGTCCACTCTTATTATTCCCTCTTGGTTGTTGTACATATTGTATATGACCCGTCTCTCCCTATAGCTTACCCCTACTTTGCAACTGAGAAACTACGGAAATGAAAACTTAGCTGACTACAGAGAAGGCGGATGGAAGTGAGTTTTCTTCGGGCAGCTACCGCAAGATGATTTCCTTAGGGATTAATGCCACTACCATTAGGCTCTGAGAACTTCGCTCCGCCTTGCTTGACTCTGCCTGCTATATTCAAGCGCGACTTTGATTCTGCCAGTAGTGCTCCGCTGCAGGTGGTTAACTCGGAAACATTTCCTCTGGATATCTGTGCTACGTGTGGAACACTCTGGGCATACTCACGTCGTTCTCAAGTGTCACTGGCTGGATACTGTGATAAGACACTGCACTCCTGGAACTACAAGTGCCATTTCTTTGTACCCGGTGTATTTTATTGCGGACTTTAATTTTTCCAGGTTGCAAAGATTCGACGACTAAAGCTGTCTTAATATCTGATAGCCTGCAAATACTGTAGCTGCACAATTGTCTATTTGTTACTGTAGGTTACAGAATCTACCAGATAACTTTTGAGCTACAGTGAGTGAGTGGGACTCGGGCTGTGTGCGCAATAGACCAGCTGCAGGAAGTGACTTACCGCAACTAGATGTACGATCTCCGAGTGTGAAAGTGGCCTAGTACCTCTAGATGCTCTTTCCAGTGGCAATAATTATGAGCTAGGTATAAAAGATAAAGAAATTTCGACGTGACGCATCGCATCTCTCCAGGAATCACGTCTTCGTGGCGGGAAAACGGCTTCTGAACACCAGATGCGAAAGTCTGCTACGAAGCAGCAACGGAGGGTAAAATGCTAGTTTGAAATGCCTAACACCTGACTACATACAGACTTTAAATTCAAAGGGTTCAAATGGCTCTAAGCACTATGGGACTTAAACATCTGAGGTCAGCAGTTCCCTAGGCTTAATAATGGCTCTGGGCACTATGGGACTCAACTGCTATGGTCATAAGTCCCCTAGAACTTAGAACTACTTAAACCTAACTAACCTAAGGACAGCACACAACACCCAGCCATCACGAGGCAGAGAAAATCCCTGACCCCGCCGGGTCCCTAGGCTTAGAAGTACTTAAATCTAACTAACCTAAGGACATCACACATATCCATGCCCGAGGCAGCATTCGAACCTGCGACCGTAGTAGCTGCGCGGTTCCGGACTCAAGCGCCTAGAACCGTTCGGCCACAGTGGCCGGCATATTATTCTCGCCTACAGCCTTTTGCACTTCGCAGTTGAAAGCTGTCAAAAGCGCTGCTAGGCGTGAGGCATTTCCTTAACTTGACTGTAGGGATGTCATTGTAGTGAAGAATAAATATATTAAAACTTCTATACATATTGCGACATTTTTTCGCACATCTCAGTGTTTATGACGTCATATCTGTTGAAATACGTGTCGTACATTGATGAATTTGTATAGCTACATTTAGCGGTGTATGTGGATGCAGTCTGCGAAATATGTAGCGAACGGAGTTAGTACAGCAAAAGTAATAAATTTAAACGTCAGGCATGATGCGGCAATTGTTTATGACGTCATATCTCCTGAACTGTGGTACACTATGTGATCAAAAGTATCCGGGCACGTGGCTGAAAATGACTTACAAGTTCGTGGCACCCTCCATCGGTAATGCTGAAATTCAGTATGGTGTTGGTCCACCCATGGCCTTGATGACAGCTTCCTCTCTCTCAGGCACACGTTCAATCAAATGCTGGAAGGTTTCTTAATGAATGGCAGCCCATTCTTCACGGAGTGCTGCACTGAAGAGAGGTATTGATGTCGGTCGGCGAGGCCTGGCACGAAGTCGGCGTTGCAAAACATCCCAAAGATGTTCTATAGGATTCAAGTCAGGACTCTGTGCAGGCCAGTCCATTACAGGGATGTTCCTGTCGTGTAACGACTCCGCCACAGGCGGTGAATTATGAACAGGTGCTTGATCATGTTGAAAGACGCAATCGCCATCCCCGAATTGCTCTTCAGCAGTGGGAAGCAAGAAAGCGCTTAAAACATCAATGTAGGCCTCGTGCAAGCCCCCTCCATGAGAAACACGACCACAGCATAACACCACCGCCTCCGAATTTTACTGTTGGCTCTACACACTCTGGCAGATGACGTTCACCTGGCATTTGCCAAGTACACACCCTACCGTCGGATCACCACATTCTGTACCGTGATTCGTCACTCCACACAACGTTTTTCTACTGTTCAATCGTCCAATGTTTACGCTCCTTACACCAAGCGAGGCGTCGTTTGGCATTTACCGGCGTGTCGTGTGGCTTATGAGCAGCCGCTCGACCACGAAATCCAAGATTTCTCACCTCCCGCCTAACTGTCATAGTACTTGCAGTGGATCCTGATGCAGTATGGAATTCCTGTGTGATGGCCTGGACAGATGTCTGCCTATTGCACATTACGACCCTCTTCAACTGTCGGCGGTGTCTGTTAGTCAGCAGACGAGGTCGGCCTGTACGCTTTTGTGCTGTACGTGCCTCTTCACGTTTCCACTTCACTATCACATCGGAAACAGTGGACCTAGGGATGTTAAGGAGTGTGGAAATCTCGCGTGCAGACGTATGACACTAGTAATACCCAATCACCTGACCACGATCGAAGTCCGTGAGTTCCGCAGAGCGCCCCATTCTGCTCTCTCACGATGTCTAATGACTAACTAAGGTCGCTGATATGGAGTACCTGGCAGGAGGTGGCAGCGCAATGCACCTAATATGAAAAACGTCTGTTTTTGCGGGTGTCCGGATACTTTTGATGACATAGTCTAGGTAGGTCATTCTTACCCCGACGGTGATTGTTGCCTTACAGCAAGGGATAAGTGTACCAAGTTTGGTTGAAATCTGTTGAGTGGTCCAGGAGGAGATGTGGAACACACACACACACACACACACACACACACACGCGCGCGCACACACAAACGCGAACATACATAATAGGTTTTTAGAATGTGTATTGATTAACTCCAGCTAAAGTGAGTGCCAGTGATTAATACAACTGCGCTCCAAATTAAGGTCCGGCGACCTAGAGTTAAGTACTCCACTGTTTCCCTGAACGAATTTTCCTTTCAAAAATTCGGGGCCCGTAGGCTTCCTATCCTTGTCATTCCAGACTGCTTGTCACTCTGTTATTGCTTTGGCGGGGATATTAAACTGTATCGTTGTTCGTTCTTTTAATATCAGTTTCAATGCACTAATTCAAAATGAATAGAGATGAGGAATGATATCGGCAGTGGCAGATAGAACAGTTCTGGCATTTGTCTTAGGCGATTCAGGAAAACTGCGGGCAACTTAAATGAGGGTGGATTGCCTACGGAAAGCTGGAGTCATTGCTCACATTTCAGAATACACTGAGGTGACTAAGGTCGTGGGATGTCTCCTAATATTGTGTGGGACCTCATTTTGTTCGGCGTAGTGCAGCAACTCGACGTGGAGTAGACTCGACAAGTCTTTGGAAGCCCCGTGAAGAAACACTGAACCATGCTGCTTCTGTCGCCGTCCATAATTGCGAAAGTGTTGCGGTGCAGGACTTTGTACACGTACTGACCTATTGATTACGTCCCATAAATGTTCGATGGGTGTCCAAATAATTCAGTAGAATTGTGCAGAATGTTCTTCAAACCAATCGCGAACATGTGTGGTTCAGTGAAATGGCACATTGTCATCCATTAAAATTCCATCGTTGCTTGGGAACATGAAGCCCACGAATGACTGCAAAAGGTCTCCAAGAAGCCGAACATAAGAGTTTCCAGTCAGTGATCGGTTCAGCTGGAACTGTGGACTCTGTCCATCCCATGTAAACACAGCCCACACCATTATGGAGCCACCAACAGCTTGGACAGTGCCTCATTAGTAGTTTGGATGCACGGTTTCGTGGGATCTGCGGCACAGTAGAACTCTACCATCAGCTCTCACTCAGGCCAGAGCTTACCAGTCGACATGGTCACGCGATCACGAGGCGCTGCAGGCGACAACGTGCAGTTAGCAAAGGCACTCGCGTCGGACGTCTGCTGCCATAGCCCATGTTGTTGTTATTATTGTCTTCAGTCCCGAGACTGGTTTGATGCAGCTCTCCATGCTACTCTATCCTGTGCAAGCTTCTTCATCTCCCAGTACCTACTGCAACCTACATCCTTCTGAATCTGCTTAGTGTATTCATCTCTTGGTCTCCCCCTACGATTTTTACCCTCCACGCTGCCCTCCAATACTAAACTGGTGATCCCTTGATGCCTCAGAACATGTCCTACCAAACGATCCCTTCTTCTGGTCAAGTTGTGCCACAAACTTCTCTTCTCCCCAATCCTATTTAATACTTCCTCATTAGTTATGTGATCTACCCATCTAATCTTCAGCATTCTTCTGTAGCACCACATTTCGAAAGATTCTATTCTGTTCTTATCCAAACTATTTACCGTCCATGTTTCACTTCCATACATGGCTACACTCCATACAAATACTTTCAGAAATGACTTCCTGACACTTAAATCTATACTCGATGTTAACAAATTTCTCTTCTTCAGAAACGCTTTCCTTGCCATTGCCAGTCTACATTTTATATCCTCTCTACTTCGACCATCATCAGTTATTTTGCTCCCCAAATAGCAAAACTCCTTTACTACTTTAAGTGTTTCATTTCCTAATCTAATACCCTCAACATCACCCGACTTAATTCGACTACATTCCATTATCCTCGTTTTGCTTTTGTTGATGTTCCTCTTATATCCTCCCTTCAAGACACTGTCCATTCCGTTCAACTGCTCTTCCAGGTCCTTTGCTGTCTCTGACAGAATTACAATGTCATCGGCGAACCTCAACGTTTTTATTTCTTCTCCATGGATTTTAATACCTACTCCGAATTTTTCTTTTGTTTCCTTTACTGCTTGCTCAATATACAGATTGAATAACATGGGGGAGAGGCTGCAGCCCAGTCTCACTCCCTTCCCAACCACTACTTCTCTTTCATGTCCCTCGACTCTTATAACTGCCATCTGGTTTCTGTACAAATTGTAAATAGCCTTTCTCTCTCTGTATTTTACCCCTGCCACCTTTAGAATTTGAAAGAGAGTATTCCAGTCAACATTGTCAAAAGCTTTCTCTAAGTCTACAAATGCTAGTAACGTAGGTTTGCCTTTCCTTAATCTTTCTTCTAAGATAAGTCGTAAGGTCAGCATTGCCTCACGTGTTCCAGTATTTCTACGGAATCCAAACTGATCTTCCCTGAGGTCGGCTTCTACTAGTTTTTCCATTCGTCTGTAAAGAATTCGTGTTAGTATTTTGCAGCTGTGGCTTATTAAACTGATTGTTCGTCAGAAGTAACGCATGATATGTGGTATTCTCGGCACAGTCTTGACACTTGGGATCGCGGAATACTGAATTCCCTAACGATTCCCGAAAAGGGATGTCTCATGCGTCTAGTTCCAACTACCATTCCGCGTTCAAAGTCTGTTAATTCCAGTCGTGCAGCCATGATTAAGTCGCAGACCTTTCCACAAAAATCAGCCGAGTACAGAAGAGAGCTCGGCCAATGCACTGCCCTCTTACACCTTGTGTACGGGATATTGCTGGTGTATGTACAAGTGCATATAGCTATCCTATGACCCTTGTGACTTCACTGTATTTGGGTTCTGAACTTCACTTACCGTGTGTTTTCCTTGTTAGCTAATTTAGAGAAGTGATGTGTAACATACAAAACAACAGATCCCTACAGATTGGATTACTACCCCGTGTGCACTGGGAAACTGACAGACTTGTACCTCCAGCATTCACTGCCATATCATTCGTATAAACGTTAAAATTCTGAGTAAGCCTCTATCAGTGATAACCAGTCCAGGAAGCAAGGGGTGACTCATTTCTTTTCTGATAGTAACTGCAGCCGAGTAAGTGTCGAGTGGGTAATACAATTGGGCTCCAAATCAATGTCCGACCATCCAGAGTTAGGCATTCCACCGTTTTCTTGCATAAACTTTTCTTTGAACTTAGCTATTGTTGCCACTGCGAGCTGCTTCTCAGTCTGAAAATACCTCGGTGGCTATATTAACCACTACCGTCGTTCGTTCTCTTAAAATCAGTTTCAGTGCACTAATTCAGAATGAATACAAATGGCGGAGGAAATCGGTTGTTGCAGATCGAGAGAACAGTCCTTAAATTCGCTTTGGGCGATCAAGGAAACTACGGGAAAACTAAATAATGCTGGATCGCCTGTGGAAAGTCGGAGTCATTGCTCGTATTTTAGAATAATGTCTGCAGGAGAGGCGCCACGTCTTGGGATGAGGCGTTTCCCCGTGCGTGATTCCGCAATAGTAGCCGCTTTCCCGGAAGGGAAGAGGGAAAGGTGCGGCTGGGCGGTGACGGGGACTACATAGATCACACCACACACTGCTGACGGCTGGTTCCCCCCCTGGCCCCGGGCGGGCTTTCCTCTTCGCTCGCTGACTGACTATCGACAACTGCTGTCCTCGCTTGCCGAGCAACTGCCTGCTGCACCGCTCCTCGGAACTGCATTACAGGCTCTCTTTCCGAGTAATTCGATTTACTTGAAATTAGATCTCTACAAGTTAATTAAAAGCAAACATTTGAGTACAGCACTACAGTGCATCGATACCTCAATTGCAGACAGAGACCTGAAGGTGCGTTTCCACCCTCTGGCGACTGCATTTTTGACGCAGTCTATCTCTGTAAAATCATTTGGCATTGAGGGCAAAGCATTTCTTTGTTTTGTTCTATTTGTCCATCCTTTTCATCCTCTTTCTTCTAACCTTCCACAGGGTCATTTACACTGTGCAACATAAAGGGCAGCTTTTTCGAAACCTCGTAATAGAGCATCTACATCTACGTGCTGACCTTGCAGTTCACCATTAAGTTCCTAGCTGAGGGTTCGTCGAACCACCTTCAAGCTATTTCCCTAGAACGAACAATTCAGTCTTTGAATGAGAGCTCTAATTTTTCTTATTTCATTACGATGATGATTTCATCCTATGTAGGTGGGCGCCAACAAAATATCTGCGCGCTCTGAGGACAAAGTTGGTGATTGAAATTTTATGAGATTATCCAGCTGCGACGAAAAATGCCTTTGTTTTAATGAAAGCCACCCCATTTCACGTACCATGTCCTTGGCACCCTCTCACCTATTTCGCGATTATATAAAACGAGCTTCTCTTCTTTGATCTTCTGCGATGTCCTCCGTCAGCCTCCCTGATGCGGATCCCACACCGCAAAAGCAATACTCCAGAAGAGCGACAGTCTTTGATTTGGTTTCCCCAAAAGAATTATCTATGTGATCGTTCCAATTTAAGTTATTCGTAACTGCAATCCGTAATAATTTAGTTGAACTGACAACCTTTAGTTTTTTGTGATTCGTTGTGTAACCGAAATTTTGCGGATTCCTTTTCGTACTCATGTGGATGACTTCCTGAAAATTGGATGAGTAGATCAGTTAATTAACGTGGAGGTACTGAATGGAACTGAGGAGAAACGAAATTAGTGGCACAGCCTGACTAGAAGAAGGGATCGCTTGATAGGACACATTCTGAGTCATCAAAGGATCACCAATTTAGTATTGGAGGGACGTGTGGCGGGTAAAAATCGTAGAGGGAGACCAAGACATGAATACAATAACAGATTCAGAAGAGTGTAGGTTGCAGTGCTTATTCGGAGATGAAGAGGCTTGCACAGGGTACAGTAGCATGGAGAGCTGCATTACACCAGTTTTCGGACTGGGGACCAAATCAACAGCGTGCATGACTTCATACTTTTCATTATTTAGAGTCAATGGTCACTTTTCGAACCGTACAGATATCTTGTGTAAATCATTTTGCGATTTGTTCTGATCCTCTGATGACTTAACAAGAAATTTGGCTCAAAGGTGCCTACAACCTTCCTCTGCAAGGGTGCAACCTCACTCTCGGGCACGTCGACCCTTCTAACAGCAAGGCGTCGGTACATACGGAAAAAAAAATAAAAATAAAAATAATCCAGAGCTCAGAAGTTCATGTGAGGTATAATGATGTCACATTGGCACCAAATTTCACCACAATTCCGCCCAATACCACCGTGAACGTGTCACACGATGAGAGGGTCGTTACCGCCCCCCCCCCCTTTTCTTACCGTCATTTCACCACTCCTTTTGACGTCTCCGCGGTGGAGGTCAGAACCGCAACGCCCAGCGTTGAAAACACGCAGTTTTTTCATGGGCGTCCAAGAAAAACATTGCAGATACGATAACCAAGATTTCGCGGTTGAAAACGACGGTGTTTATGATTAGCGATGCCGTATTGGTTTACTTCGATTCGGACAAAGAATGATCAAAACGTAACGATAATTACTGAGCTATACATTTTGCATTTCTCTGGCCATGTATGACATTGCATCATCTTCTACATAATGACCAACAGAACTAGTGCTACTAGCGGCAACAGCTTTTAAAGAATCTGAAGACTTATGGCGTAGTGCTCCATGTTTCATCTCATTTGCGTTCTGAAATGGAAGTGCTCTTATACTCCATTTACTTTTAGGGTAGAGGAAAACTCCAGAGGAGGACATATGCGGTGAATAGGATCGATTGCGAAACTACTGAAAATTTCAAACTCTCCATCGCTGTCGACGATGACATCTCGGAGACGCGCAGCCGCAATGGATTTTACTGTGTGGAAGATCTCAGACTTCCTCAGGGTACCGCTAACTGAGGTTATTTTTTCACACATTGCAGTTGATTGATTTCGGAATACGCGTTCTGTAATCAGACGTGTCTGAGGAACTAGTCACATTTATGTCCATTAATTAAATATTTCGTTGAATAGGTAGCCAGTAAGCAACGATGTACTGTCACATCAGTTTATCACGTAAGTAAAACCACGTAAAGTAACCTAAATCGCTTTAGACAAGTGTAGGGGAGGCTGCATTGGAAAGGACATGGCCGATTTTCTTTTAGCTGCTTCTCCAATGTGACACTCGCATTCGGGAGGACGAAGGTTCAAACCCGCATCCGGCCATCCAGATTTAGGTTTTCCGTGATTTCTCTAAATCGCTCCAGACAAATGCCGTGATGGTTCCTTTGTAAGAGCATGGCCTATTTCCTTCCCATCCTTGACAACATCCGAGCTTGCGCTCCGTCTCTAATGACCCCGATGTCGAAGGAACGTTAAACCCAATTTTCCTTTCTTTCTTCCTTCCAATGTGACCAACATAATGAACATAGATTGCTCACTATACGGTTGCACAGAAATGTTAACATTGCAGTTTGTTCTGTTTGGAGGTGTACACACTGATAATCCTGTTCTAGTCTACGGCCGATGCAGAAGATCGCCATGGGCGATCTGTGTCCTGTACATAGAAGTTACCTCCTCGATACTCTCTCAACGATTTATATATAGTAGAGCATACAGAGCAAAGCGGAGAGTCATTTCCAATCGCTGCCCACACCTCCTCCATGCATTCATAAACTCTGAGACTTCGAAATATCCTACATGGCCGAAACTCTCTAGACACGAGGCTGAACGCATTCTGCGCGACATCAGTACTTTTCCACGTATGGTAGGATATATAAATGTAGGACAATACGTCAACATCATAGACGATGTCTCTGTAAAAACAAGTCGACGGAGAGAACTGGATAACATCGAATAGTAGTGCGGGCCTCTCGTCAGAGACATGTAATAGAAAATTACATATCGTCACGTCACGTCACGTCACATTACGTTACGTTAGCCTTTTTATTCTGAAGTGGAAACGCCTTCCAACAATAAACCTACCCTGGTGTGCCAAATAGTGCCCGAGCGGTTCTAAGCGTTTCAGTCCGGTACCGCGCTGCTGCTACGGTCGCAGGTTCGAGTCCTGCCTCTGGCATGGATGTGTGTGATGTCCTTAGATTAGCTAGGTTTAAGTGGTTCTAAGTCTAGGGGACTGATGACCTCAGCTGTTAACTTTCATAGTGCTTGGAGCCATTTGAATTTTTGTGCCAAATAAATTACCAGACAGGGACCGCTTTACTCAAATGCACACTATATTACCCAACCGTCAGAAATCTTGGACAACTATTCTACATGACTTAATTTGGACCTATGGTGCAGATATCACTGACATAAGGATCCCTCTCCACGCAATGAGACTCTAATTGAATGTACAGTGACATGCATGCTGTAGTGGCTACGGCAGAGCACCTCTGTTTGGGAGGAGTTAAGTCACCACCCGTCCATCGGGTCCCTAAATCACTCAAGGCAAATGCCGGAATGGTTCCTTTGAAAAGGACACGACAGGGTCCTTCTATAACCTTGTCGCATCCGAGCTTGTGCTTCATCCTCAATGATCTTGTCGCTGACGGCGGAACGTTAAACCCTAACCTTTTCTCCCCCTCTGTTGTAGTACGTGTGGGAATTTAGGTTTAGCATTTCGTATGTTACATAAGACGAATGGCAGGATGGTTCCCTGGAAAATAACATGCCAAAACAAGGGTCCAATCTGAATTGATGCTCTCTTCATGATGATCTCAACGTTGGTTCTTACCTGTACGTGCTTGTTACCAGCAGGCCTAACACGTTTCCCCTGCAAGTAAAATCTCTACCTACCAAAGACAATGCTAAAAAAATGTTTAGCACAATGTCACACGAATCTTTTTGTCTGCTACCTGTGCTAAGAACGTGCTTCTTCGAGTATATATTGGAAAACTTGAGTGTCCCATTATTACTGCAGAGAACATACCGACGATACCGGTGAGCCCAAATGTTACTCCGTTTCTTCCTTCTTCTAGTGGCTTTCTCTGAAGCGCTTCGTAAATCCAAAACTAGATGTCAATGGTCGGCAAAAGAAGAAACAGCAAAGCTCTGTGTTCTGGTCATGATAGCTTATCAGGATCGACCGACCACCGTGTCATCCTATGATAACGGTGTAATTGGATGTGTTATGCAAAGTCGCGGGGACAGCACATCACTCTACCAGCTGTTGTGGGCTTTCTTGACCCTGGAGACGCTACTTCTCACTCAGTTGGCATCACAAGGCTGAGTTTACCTTGCTCCAGTCCTCCCACCAGGGAAAACTCCCTAGTGCTACCCAAAACCGAACCTGGAACCTACGAATAGAGGCCAGACACTGATTACTGAGCTACAGACGCGGACAATGGTAAGCAGAAACATCAGTTAGTTTTGGCCCGTGTTTGGCAATTACCTTCATCCAAATTATGTCACATTGTGACTATATATCAAACGTTTCACATATTATTCATTGAATAGGAGTGGAGTCGGGTGCCTAGTGAGAAGTATCGTGTGCAGACTGATGGTTGCAATCTACACATAAACAAAAGGGAACCTAAGGCACTAGTGCGCGAAGTAAGCGCCCATGTTGGGTGCCTAAATGTTAAACTTGGGTAACACACTCTTGAAGTGGGAGACGAATTGTGTTTTCTCAGAAATAGTGTAGACAAACAAAGAGGATGTAAGTACTGTAGAACACAAAATGGCCTTCTGTAAAAAAGAAACAGTTATTACTACCCAAAAACATAAACAGTGTGACTAGAACAATAACCAGGAAAAGTTATATTTGGTGCAGAACATCGTATTTATGTGAAACACGGGCTGTGAACAGTAGGAAATGGAATGTTCAGAAGCTGTTAAACAGAGATTAGTAGCACCCAACAGCGACTGTTTTGCATTAAAAAATTATTTTCTCAAGGCTCGTATCACCAAATGAACGATTAATTAAACACTTATAAGCCGAGTGCTCACAAACGCCTCGGAAACTTGGTCATTAACATTGAGGCATATTGGAATGTTAGATGCTTTTGAGAGATAGGTACTTCGAAGAATAGTTGGCCCACCGTGTGAAAGTGGAAGATGGAGGACGATGATCTGTACACTATACAGAGCGGTCAGAAACAGTTTGAAAAGCTTGTAAGGGTGTTGCAGGGTTGAGTGTGCTGGGGAATAATTGTTAAGAAAATTAACACTGAAGTTAGCCAGTCAGGCTGTTGAGCGCGCGCATATTCAAGCGACCCGCCAGATACGCTTACAATAGGTGTCAGTTGTTCTCATAGCATAGATGGTAGCGCACGAGACTGCTCAGCCTTTGGCTCGAGTTCGATCCCATGTCCAATTTTTGTATCGCTCTCTTATCGGTTTTAGGAAACCAAAAGAAGAACACATTTGTCATCTGCGTCTTTGGCTGGCCCCTTGAATTTGCGCACAAAACGACCTGTACCGCCAACTTCAATGCTAATGAACTCTGAAACGGCGCAACGTATCGAATTTTTTCTTAACAATTATTTCTCATGACACCCTTACAAACTTTTCAGACTGTTTCTGATCACCCCGTGTATACACACCTACTAGCAAAATAGTGAAATCAGCCAAACTGAGACGGGCGGTGCATCGAGGAGGAAGGGGTCGGCCGAGAAGCAGACGGATAGGTGGGGTCATGGAGGACTTGCAGAAGATGGACTACAGGGACTGGAAAGCTCGAACGTTGTATCGTGATATCTTTTGGAAAATTGTTGAAGAGGGCAAGGTTCACAATGAACTGTAAGATCACAGAAGAAGAAGAAGAAGAAGAAGAAGAAGAAGAAGAAGAAGCCCTTGAGACGTGGTATTGCAGAATACTGTTGAATATCAGATAGATTGATCAAGTAAGAAATATAGACGTGCTCCAACGAGTCAACAAGAAAAAGGCCTTGAAGCGTGGTGTACAGAATACTGTTGTTGATGATGATGTTTGGTTTGTGGGGCGCTCAACTGCGCGGTTATCAGCGCCCATACAAATTCACAATCTTTACACAGTTCAATCTCGACACTGTCACGAACGATGATGAAATTATGAGGACAACACAAACACCCAGTCCCTGGGCAGAGAAAATCCCCAACCCGACCGGGAATGGAAGCCGGGACCCCGTGTGCAGAGGCAGCAACGACAGAATACTGTTGAAAATGAGATAGATTGATCGACTAAGAAACGAAGACGTGTTGCAACGAGAAAAAATACCTAATAAAGTCCATTATGAAACGAAGAGAGGAATGATTAGACTCATGTTATGACGTGAGCCGTTCCTTATAAAAGAGGGAAAAAAAGAAAAAAAACAACGAGTAGTAAAGGAAAGAATCGGAGGGGTTGGTCTAGAAATGAGTATATGAGACACTGTGTTTGATCTAGATTGCGGCAACGACGCCGAATTTAAAGGATAGCTGGCAGGCAACAGGAGAGGTGCATCAAACCAACCTTAGGATTGATCACCAAAACGATGACATATTATTGACTTTTTCACGAAAATAAGTACGCAGCCACGTTTGGATCACAGCGCGCCTTTCTATTTTTGTGTACTAAAATAGGAATTATGCTTTCTCGTTAGTCTACTCCAGATTTTAGCAACCTTTGTGTTGCAAACATTAACTGAGCGTAACGACCACTAAGTGCGAGTTATCGCATTCGGCACGAAGGTTTTGGAATCGTCGTCATTTTAATCTTTTTTTTCCACATCCTGTGGTTAGATCCGGGTCACCACTGTACCCCGCGGCCGGCCGCCGCGCCGCAGGAAAGACGGCGGGCGCCCTGCGTCGCGCCTCGGCGAGACAGCCGCGCGGGAGAGCCCGGGCAGATGACGTCACGGCGGACCACGCCCTCCGCGGCCGACGTGCTACGCGAAGCCGCGCCGCCGATCGATACGTTTGGCCCGCCACGAGGGCGTCGTCCCCTCCCCCGCGCCCAGGCCGCAGACGTTGCTAATGACCGCCATCAGTTGCTTCATTCACTCCCCGCGGCCATCTTAAAACAGATTCCACTTGCTGGTGAAGGTTTTCAGCAACCAGTCACTCACCATTTCTGTTTCGAAATTTTGCTTCGTTATGTTTTTCCACTTCCTACGGTTTTCACTTCCGTCTTCAGATTGCATAGTTATGCAGCTCAGCCTTATAGGAAGCAAATAACAGCCCTGTGGCGCTAGTTTTCTCCCAAGTCCTCTCTTCCATAGTCTTTTTCATGTTTGGGCCCCAAGTTGCTACAAATTTCTTGAAGAAAGCCATTTTACTCCCTAAGACTGTTTTTCTTTTTTAATTTTTCAAATGAGTGCGCTTGGCATTGTCAAGCATCATCCCACAGAAATTTGGTATATGAACGTGGCACGTCAAAATCCACACATCAGTGTGGTAAGAACAAATAATTTTGTGACCGAAATTTGACCGAATTTCACGAACGACTGGAGAGAAATCTGACGAGTCTGGAACGACCAGTCGAGAACCGTCAACCTCGTATCGCCGTATGGACCAGAAAAGACAACAGCGAGGAAACAAGTACAGACAGAACTACGCATAAACAAAGCCCAGCGAGTAATCTGGAGAGAGAGAGAAGCTAAGTCGTAGCGAAAGCGGAGACAAGGGACCAATGGTGAAATTATGGCAAAGAAGCGCATACACCACTGAGTCCTGAGCAGACAGATATACTTTGGGGATTTATTCCTCCCTCTCGTTTTAGGAGTTTAAACCTTGCAGTTATTCCTCCGATTCCTGTTTCATTTCTTTCTATACGGAAGCGTCAAAGAAACTTGTAAGAGGTCCATGATTAAGGAATTTGTTGCTAGCGCACTCGAGAAGATGGATTGCTCCCGAACTGCCTGCGATATGTAAGCTATAAGAGAATCTCAGACCAGAGAGCAGTGTTGTCAGCAGTAGGAACTGTGTAGCAGTAGGAGTTAGTAGTAGCGATCAGTAGTGTGTATGAAGTTGGCTGGGCCGGTCGTAAGGAGCGATGGCGGAGCCTGAGCGATATAATATAAGGTAAAAACAGCCTCGCGCATATGTACAGGGTGATTCAAAAAGAATACCACAACTTTAAAAATGTGTATTTAATGAAAGAAACATAATATAACCTTCTGTTATACATCATTACAAAGAGTATTTAAAAAGGTTTTTTTCACTCAAAAACAAGTTCAGAGATGTTCAATATGGCCCCCTCCAGACACTCGAGCAATATCAACCCGATACTCCAACTCGTTCCACACTCTCTGTAGCATATCAGGCGTAACAGTTTGGATAGCTGCTGTTATTTCTCGTTTCAAATCATCAATGGTGGCTGGGAGAGGTGGCCGAAACACCATATCCTTAACATACCCCCATAAGAAAAAATCGCAGGGGGTAAGATCAGGGCTTCTTGGAGGCCAGTGATGAAGTGCTCTGTCACGGGCTGCCTGGCGGCCGATCCATCGCCTCGGGTAGTTGACGTTCAGGTTTCATAACTAACCTTTTTCGTAGGACTCTCCATACAGTTGATTGTGGAATTTGCAGCTCTCTGCTAGCTCTGCGAGTCGGTTTTCCTGGGCTGCGAACAAATGCTTGCTGGATGCGTGCTACATTTTCATCACTCGTTCTCGGCCGTCCAGAACTTTTCCCTTTGCACAAACACCCATTCTCTGTAAACTGTTTATACCAACGTTTAATACACCACCTATCAGGAGGTTTAACACCATACTTCGTTCGAAATGCACGCTGAACAACTGTCGTCGATTCACTTCTGCCGTACTCAATAACACAAAAAGCTTTCTGTTGAGCGGTCGCCATCTTAGCATCAACTGACGCTAACGCCTAGTCAACAGCGCCTCAAGCGAACAAATGTACAACTAAATGAATCTTTATAGCTCCCTTAATTCGCCGACAGATAGTGCTTAGCTCTGCCTTTTGTCGTTGCAGAGTTTTAAATTCCTAAAGTTGTGGTATTCTTTTTGAATCACCCTGTAGTACTGTTTCTAAAAAAATCTCTTAATAATAATCTTTTTTTATAAAAATTAACTTTTGACAATCATTCATCTCAATTTAAAGAATTTACTGATTTCTCCAATCCATGGTCATCCCGATTATTGTAAAGAAAGATCAGTTGTTTGTTTTTATACATTACAAATCTATCGGCCAGCATTGCACTGGGTTGTGCCAGAAAAATTTATTATAAGAGCAGATATATATATGCGTTATCCAGCGACTTCATTGAGGTAAGAATTTTCGTTTTTTTTATTCAGAATGATCTTTCAGGGCCATGACGCAGCACTGCTGACGTCCAAAATTTACCAGTTTAAATACACAGTCGGTTATTGAAAGGTTATAAGTGAGTCACATTTTTATTATTCCTAGGTTACAGAATAATAAACTGTTGGAAGGTTACGCTGAATGTGAATGAAATAAATAATTATATTGTTTTTACTGTTGGGAGGTTACGGAATATTTTTTTGTGGGGAGGTTACAAACTGGTATAGGCGTGCGTACTCAAATACAGAGATACGTAAACAGGCAGAATACGGCGTTGCGGTCGGCAGCGCCTATACAGGGTGGTCCCGAATTCATGGTACAAACTTTAATGGTAGGTGCAGGACATTGTAACAAGGATATATTGTATAGGAATGTATAGTCCCAGGTGACGCGGTGAGGCGTAAACAGGGGAAATAACGGCCGAAAGGAAAACGAAAGATTTTATTGAAATCGTTGTTGACAAGTGTCATGTTTACAGTAAGTGTTCAAAATTGCGTCCACCATGAGCGATACATGCTTGACAGCGTCGGTGCAGCGATTGGCGTACACGTTCAAAGATGCCTGGTATTTCACGCACACCTGCAGCAGCTACAGATATGCGAGCAACGAGATCCTCATCTGAGTCAACTGGAGTCTCATAAACAAGACTCTTAAGATGTCCCCATAAAAAGTAATCGAGGCAAGAGAAATCAGGAGATCGGGGTGGCCAAGGGACTGGTCCACCACGCCCAATCCATCTAGCACCAAACGTGGCATTCAGGTAATTCCGTACAGCAGTGCTGAAGTGTGCTGGCGCTCCATCGTGCTGAAACCACATGCGGTTACGAATGGCGAGCGGAACATCTTGCAGCAGTTCTGGTAACACTTCTTGCAGAAAAATAAGATAGCTTTCGCCACAGAGTCGCGTGGGTAGTAAGTATGGCCCAATCAAAAAGTCGTTCACAATACCAGCCCACACATTAATACCGAAACGTTGTTGATACGCATGTGGACGCGTTGCATGTGGATTATCTGTTGCCCACACATGGGAATTGTGCGCATTAAAGACACCCTCGCGTCAAAATGTCGCTTCATCTGTAAATAGCACATGACCTACGAAATCCGGCTGCAACGCACATTGCTGCAACAACCACTGGCAGAAGTTCACGCGAAGAGGATAATCTGCCGGATTCAATGCTTGTACTTTTTGAAAATGGAAGGGGTGTAAGCGATTTTCATTTAACACTCTGCATACAGTCTGATGACTCACATGTACGTCACGCGCAACAGTTCTTGTGCTTGACTCGGGTCTATCAGCCACTATGTTCAAGATGCGTTCTTCCAGTCTTGGAGTGCGTACAGCTCTTAATCGACCAGCGTCATGTCTGTTGACGTCGAACGTACCTGTTTCACAAAGTTGACGATGTAACCGTTGAAAAATTCTATGATCCGGCATTCGTCGATTAGGATACTCCGCGCGATACATTCGTAACGCAGCTCTGGCGTTACCATTTGCACGGTCGTACATGTAATGCATGTCTGCTTTTTCTGCATACGTAAAGTCACCCATCGTCTACGGCAGCACAATTGTGAATGGCGCTTGTCCCTACTGCGATACATCATGTTCATCTACTGCCCTCTACCGGCAGTGACACCAACCGATCACTCCATTTCTCTTTCCCCTGTTTACGCCTCACCGCGTCACCTGCGGCTATACATTCCTATACAATAAATCCTTGTTACAATGTCCTGTACCTACCATTAAAGTTTGTACCATGAATTCGGGACCACCCTGTATAAGACAACAACTGTCTGGCGCAGTTGTTACATCGGTCGGTTACTGCTGCTACAATGGCAGGTTATCAATACTCATGAGCGATGGGACACATCACCGAGGTAGCGATGAAGTGGGATTTTCTCGTAAGACTATTTCACGAGTATACCACGAATATCAGTAATCCCTTAAAACATCGAATCTCTGACATCTCTGCGGCCTTTCCGACACTGCAAGAACGGGACCAACGACGACTGAATGGAATCGTTCAACGTGACAGAAGAGCAACCCTTCAGCAAATTGCTGTAGATTTCAGTGCTGGGCCATCAATAAGTATCAGCGTGCTAACCGTTTAACGAAAAATCATCGATATGGACTTTCGGAGTCGAAGGCCCACTCGTGTACCCTTGACGACTGCACGAACAAAGATTTACGCTTCGCCTGGGCCAGTCAGCACCGCCACTGGACTGTTGATGACTGGAAACATGTTGCCTGGTCGGATGAGTCTCGTTTGAAATTGTATCGAGCGGATGGATGTGTACGGGTATGGAGGGAGACAACCACATGAATCCATGGACTCTGCATGTAAGCAGGGGACCGTTGAAGCTGGTGGAGGCTCTGTAACGGTGTGCAGCGTGTCCAGTTGGAGTGATATGAGACCCCTGATGCGTCTAGATACAAGTCTGACAGAAAACACGTACGTAAGCACCGTGTCTGATCAGTTGCATCTATTCATGTCCATTGTGCATTCCGACGGACTTGGTCAATTCCAGTAGGACAATGTGACACTCCAGGAATGTTCTTCTTAGATTAAACACTTCCGCTGGCCATCAAACTCCCCAGACATGAAAGACATGAACATTATTGAGCGTATCTGGGATGCCCTGCAACGTTCTGTTCAGAATAGATCTCCACCCCATCGTATGCTTACGGATTTATGGACAGCCCTGCAGGATTCATGGTGTCAATTCCCTCCATCACTATTTTAGACATTAGTTGACTTCTTCTGCGTGGCCGGCGGGGCCCTACACGATATTAGGCAGGTGTACCAGTTTCTTTGGTTCTTCAGTGTAGTTATGTCTTTTGTTTTGTCCTCTAGGTGACCCATGAGACCGAGGTCCAGTTCCATGCTCTCAGACAGGTTTTCAGTGGCGCTCCCTGACATGAGCACACACGGCCAGAAGTATTCTTGATGATTCTTCAGTAGATGAACTAGTGGTATAGTTAGTGTCCTGGCACTTAAATCCACTGGATGGTGTGAGTAACCTGAACATCTGCCACTGTGTTGTGATGTGGTGATGTAGGCGTTGTTGGCTGTGGTTGCAAAAGCTGAGGAGAGAGCTTCATCTCCATGTCTGTGTCTGTTGAAATTGCCGTTGGTTTTCTTGGGCACAGTTCATATCTGCGAGGTTGTGTGTCAGGAAATGGTGAGCTTTCTAGTGTAGGGTGTACCATCGGTGGTGATGCAGCTGGTAGACATGAATATAGTTCGTTTGTATGGCAGTGCTCCAAACGCTTCGGTGTATCGACTTATCTGATGTACTGCCCCTGGTTTTCACCACTGTTGCTATTATCCACGTTTATTTGCTGTGTATGAGTGTTCCCACACTTCTGTTCCTGGCAAGTGTCGGCCTAAGTGCCAGGTCCAGCATTTTCGGGGCTGTGGGGCCGGGAGATGGAGGAGGATTGACAGTTCACTCTCATGGAGGAGCACCTCTGGGCAGTCATGCTATATGGATGTAGTTCTGTACATGCTCAGCAACATCATGTATGTTGTTGTAGTGGTGGTTCCCACCACTTTCAACATTTGCTGCTTAAATAGGTGCACGATAAAACTCACTTCGCTGTTGGAGGGCAGATGAAATCGTGGACTAAAAATGTGTGAAAGCCGATGCTGTGAACTGGGGTCCACTGTTCGATACTATAGTTCTAGGAAGCCCTCTGATGGCAGAATATGGACTAGCGCGTTTATTGTCGTTTGCTATGGTTGTAGGCCATTCTTACCACATAAGGGCACTTGGAACAGACATGCACGACTTTTAGCCACACAGAGTACAGAAATGGGCCACAAAGCTCAAATGAATGTGGTCCCAAGGTTGGGAGTGGGTGAACCAGGGACGAAAGACTGGGGTGGTACTGTCTGATGCCAAGCACTAGCCGAACAGCTACACACCATAGCATTCACATCCCTGCTCAATCTAGACCAGTAAGTGAGTCGTTTCGATAGGGCTTTCAACCGTGACATTCCCAGTGCGAACGTTGGAGTAGTTGTAAAACTTGTGGCCGCTAGGTGGCATAGATAACAACACAATGTGCATCTGCCTCAGTGTCTATTACCAAGACATCGTTGATGACTGAAAGACGGTAGCATACGGAAGCCCGGGTCTGGGGCTCTTGATTTTTGTTTTTCGAAATGTATGTGTGCCACCGTTGGAGCACTTAATGAACGACTTGTCGAAAGATCGAGTCAAGTCGCATGTCAGCAGCAAGTCATGCAACAATTACGGGAAATCCTTCCAAGGTCTATCTCCTTTCTGCATCTATGTGTAAACATAAGATTTCCTACTGGTCAAAGGCCAGGACTGGTCCTGCGAGAAGGCGAGGTACAGTGACACTTCGCGTGTTGTGCTGTTGGCTTGTAATTAATTGATTGGTGCCCAAAATGTGGACCGAAAAGTGCCACTAGAGATATACGGTCTGTGAGTAAAGTGAATTTTGTCCTGAATCGTTGACATGAAACTTTTTAATTGCAAATACAATCTCTAACACCTCATTTTGTGTCTGTGAGTAGTTTGTTTTTGTGCAGCTGCCTGATCTTGGACTCACAGGCGACGGTTGTTCAGTGCCTTCATCCTTCCTATGTGCCACTACTGCACCAATGCCATCAGAGGCATCCACAGCCTAATTCGGTGGACACGATGGTGAAGACGGTGGAAGGCAGGGTGCTGAGCGCTGCACACACTTTAACTGTGTGAAAGCTTGCTGATAGGCAGCTGTCTGCCTGAAGCGACCACCATTCTTCCGTCACTGGTTTAGTGGTTGTATGATGTGGGTCACTTATTGAATTACATTTAAATAATATTTCATCTTTCTCAAAAAAGTTTGCAGCTCTGGTAAATTTTGGGGTCTAGCTAGGGAGTCATAGCTGCTACAGTCAGATAATGTACTGGATCCCTTCTTTGTTTAGTAAGTACCTGACTAAATTAACTTTCTCCTTAAAAAATGACATTTGTCAAAGCGACACTTCAGCCCTGCATCATGAAATGTAGTAAATAGTGTGCAAAGGTTATGCGTGTGTTCCTGATACATAGATCCCATGACAGTTAAGTTGTTCAGATAGTAATTGAAAGCAGGGACAGACATGGTCAACTCTCCCATGTATCTCTGGAAGACTGCGGGACTGGAAGAGATCCGTAAAGGCAAGCACTTGTATTTGTACAACGGAAGCGAGTGTTGATAACTGCGATGTTTTGTGACCTTCCTATAATTGCAAATATGCGTCGGCAACGTCGACCTTAGAAAAATATTCTCATCCAAACAGTTTTGTGAGGAGGTTTTCTGGACGCGGTGTAGTGTAGGTTTCTATTTGTGCCTGGGCGTTGGTTGTTGATTTAAAGTCTTTGCATTGTCAGGAGTCACTGGGTTTCTCTGGGCATAGCACAAGAGCTTGTGTTAACTGGTTCAATCACCACAGCCTCGTGGAATCGATAGAATTCCTGCTTAACTGAACTATAAGGAGACTGAAATGGACTGTGCTCGATCTGGTCGCAAGGAGATATGAGCTTGAAAATCTGTGGTACACTCCAGGCCAGGTTCGAATATAGGTGCGAATGTGGTACACACGTGATCAGGTTCCTGAAAGGGAACTGTATCAAAGGCGAAATGACCTTCACCACTGATGGAGAATCCAAGCAATGACAGGGCATCTAGAACGAAAATGTGATTCTTCAGTTTCTCCCGGCGTATTTCTTGCTCGAACAGACCACAGGTGTACTGCTGGTCCATAATGTCCAACGGGCATAATATTTCGGCGATCAGACATGTCGCCATCGTCAGGTGCGCCGACGAACTGAGCTCCTGAGAGGGGGGGGGGGCCGTCTTGAATCCCCTCCCTCCACGAGGCGTTCTCTCTGCGGTCCGCGCCCGCGCGTCAGCGGTCGCTAAGACACTGGCGTCGGCGTCTGTGGTAGCGTCGGTGTAATTGCCTCGTCCGCCCTAGTAGCCTATTCGTTTCCTTTGCTGAGCGTCTTTTTAATTAGACTCTGTGGTGTCACCGCCAGACACCACACTTGCTAGGTGGTAGATTTTAAATCGGCCGCGGTCCGCTAGTATACGACGGACCCGCCTGTCGCCACTGCCAGTAATTGCAGACCGAGCACCGCCACACGGCAGGTCTAGAGAGACGTACTAGCACTCGCCCCAGTTGTACAGTCGACGTTGCTAGCCATGGTTCACTGAGAATTACGCTCTCATTTGCCGAGACGATAGTTAGCATAGCCTTCAGCTCCAGTTGCTACGACCTAGCAAGGCGCCGTATTCAATTGCTATCATCAAGAGCAATGTTCTACAAATGTGGATTAAAGTTAAGTATTCCAGAAGCTACGTACTTTTCTTTATAGCATTCATTACGTATCCTGTTTCAGACCTCACGCCAGCCTGCGTGAGCGTATAGCGTGCATTTCGGTCTCCTCCAACAAAACAGTGTTGGCACGTCTGCCGACACTTCAGACTCAATGCTGGTTCCCATGCCCTGCTGAGGTTGTAGCCGCAATCTTGGTTAATGAGTCCGTCCCTGGTAAGAATTTCGATAGCCTCTCTGACGACGCTATCCCAGTATTTAGATGTCTGTGCCGAGACCCTGGTATGTTGGTAGCCCATTTCGTGATTTTCGGACAAACAGTGCTCTGCGACCGCCAACTTGTTGGGGTATCTAAGTCGAGTGTGCCTCTGATGTTCTCGGCAACGATCTTCGATGGTGCGCACTGTCTGTCCAATATAAGACTTCCCACATTGACACGGAATCTGGTACATGCCAGCCTGAATGAGTATCGACAACATGTAGAGTTATGAACGCTCTGACTTTCTAATAAGCTGCAGCGACTGTTAAATGATTCCGGCGGACAACCAAACTGTCTTCGTAAGCTATCAGTGTACAGGAGGGTGGAGCTAGGTCTGGGGAACCTAGATGAGCATATGTTTGGAGGTTTACAGTGGAAGTTGTGGCCTCTGTGTCCTCCTGGAAGTGGACGTCTTTGTTCGCGACTGCGATATTTATAAATAGCTAATTTGATGATTGATCGTCTGGAGAGCTATTGCCTGAAGTTCATGCACCATCCCGTGATACATGCGGGGAACTGGATCTGATCGTCCTGTCAGTTTATGGCAGAGTATTTCGAGATGCCCACATTTTCCACAATGGGTGCAGTTTACTTAACAATCTAGTCGCTCTGCACGTGCGTGTGCTATGAAGTACTTGTTTACTTGCTATTTTCTTGTATTATCCAGATACAAGAACAGACCAAATGTGACACATGAATTGGCATGAATGTAGAATGCAATATGTTAACGTAATTTCAGATGTGTTAGTATAAGTAAGCGTTATGGTCTGGGCATAATGGAATCTCCGCTGCACATACTGACATAGCTGACATTGATGAATCTCGACGGCCCCATCTTGGAAGTAGTTAACGGGTAATTCGCGATCGTGGGGTGCAGGGTAGCGTCTGGAACGTTGCTAGTACCAGTTGGCTCATGACGTGATCGTCTGTTCCTGCTCTGTTTCGAAAGAGTGCAGGATTGTCAGAATATCTCCCATGATTAGTTGTCTAGTTTGAGGGCTGAAGTGCGTACTTCCAGATCGGGAGCCAACTGGACAACTATGGTTCTAATTAAAATGTCTGGTTATGGGATTTTCCGTGCTGGGTCTGCACATGTCAAATCACATTAATGACTTAATCCTTGCGAATCAGTCATTCAGGAGTGATGAAACTGACCAGCTAGTTTATGTTACAGATAAGAAACGAATCACGATGCGAATAATAATTTGAAAGTAACGTGCACATTTCTTCGAATTTGAGGGCGACTGTATTCGAGAGAGAAGCCAATTTCATAAGTAAGAAAAATTTTTCTGTTGAGGCCCAAGATAGGGAAATGAGTGTAGGAGACTATGGTTAGGCGCCAAAATGGTGTATCGCCCTATAAATATGTGTGCCAGTCCTCATCAGCATCGTCGAGCGAGGTGCCGCAGTGGTTAGACACTGGACTCGCATTCGGGAGGACGACGGTTCAATCCCGCGTCCGGCCATCCTGATTTAGGTTTTCCGTGATTTCCCTAAAGCGCTCCAGGCAAATGCCGGGATGGTTCCTTTGAAAGGGCACGGCCGACTTCCTTCCCCATCCTTCCCTAATCCGATGAGACCGATGACCTCGCTGTCTGGTCTCCTTCCCCAAACAACCCAACCCCAACCTCATCAGCATCGTTAAATGGCGGGAACAGGGGCAGGCAGCTCTGTGCCTGGCAAGTCACCTCTGAGTGATTTGAGTCGGCACCCTGTGTCTGCAGTCGAGCCTTCAGAAAACTGTATTTCTTGACGGGGCAACTCAGAGAGCTTCTGATGTTGTTGTTGCTTTTGCTGAAACTGGAGTTGGAACGGATCTTGCAACTGCTGCTGCTGTTGCAGCTGCTGCTTCTACTGTTCCAACAGTTTCACGAGCTTTGCTTTTATGGTACTTAGACAATCTTTTACCTCGCTACCAATCACTGTGGGGATTAGCCCGATTGATTCGAGAGAAGCCCAGTGAGGTTGGATCTTCCAGTCGGGACCCATCAACAGAGGATCGCCGACTGGGAAACGAAAAAGACAAGAACGAGGAAGTGGACAAGCGGAGACGGTACTACAATTACGGTCTAACGAGTAATCGAGAGAGAAACAATCTGAGACGTAGCGAGATTGGAGACCAGGAATCAATTGTAAGATTACGACAACGAGAAGCGAATAAACCATTGATTTCTGTGTAGACGGATCTTCTTTGGGATTTTGTCTTCTCTTTTGTCTCAGGTGTTTGTATCTTTACAGCTATTCCACCGATTATCTTTGCATTTCTGTGTAGTTACGCTTCCCTTTCGTTTCTCTGTGACCCCTGCAATACTGGAACGTGCGGACACTCTCATTCGAGGTGATCGACGGATCGCAATCAAACACCTCGCTGCTCAACTGGACGTCTCTATTGGTAGTGCTAACACACCCGTCCACCAGCTGGTGTGTGTCCGCTGGGTTCCTCACTGCCTAATAGAAGATCATAAAAAAAACAACGAAGGACCATCTGTATGGAAGTGCATGAATGTTACGAGGTTGATCGTGACAAGTTTTTGTCGATCATCGTCACTGGCGTTGAAACATGGGTACATCAATTCGAACTGGAAACAAAACGGCAATCCGTGGAGAAGGGCCTCCACTCCGAAGGAAACATTCAAAGCCTCACCTCAACCGATGAAGTCATGGATGGCGACGACAGTATTCTGGGCATGTATAGCGGTATTCTGTTTGATATCCTCCTTCGTGGTTCAGCGATAAACTCTGAAGTATATTGTGCTGGAAATGGAAATGAAATCCCATGCTTCTTGACAGAGCGTAGGGGAACGATGCGGGAGACCCGAACCGCCGTACTAGGCAAGGTCCTAAAGGAGGTGGCTTGCCGTTGCCTTCCTCCGGGCGTAATGGGGATGAATGATGAAGATCAAGACAACACAACAACACCCAGTCATCTCGGGGCAGGTGAAAATCCCTGACCCTGCCGGAATCTAACCCAGTACCCCGTGCTCGGGAAGCGAGGACGCTACCGCGAGACCACTAGCTGCGGACTACACTCCTGGAAATGGAAAAAAGAACACATTGACGCCGGTGTGTCAGACCCACCATACTTGCTCCGGACACTGCGAGAGGGCTGTACAAGCAATGATCACACGCACGGCACAGCGGACACACCAGGAACCGCGGTGTTGGCCGTCGAATGGCGCTAGCTGCGCAGCATTTGTGCACCGCCGCCGTCAGTGTCAGCCAGTTTGCCGTGGCATACGGAGCTCCATCGCAGTCTTTAACACTGGTAGCATGCCGCGACAGCGTGGACGTGAACCGTATGTGCAGTTGACGGACTTTGAGCGAGGGCGTATAGTGGGCATGCGGAAGGCCGGGTGGACGTACCGCCGAATTGCTCAACACGTGGGGCGTGAGGTCTCCACAGTACATCGATGTTGTCGCCAGTGGTCGGCGGAAGGTGCACGTGCTCGTCGACCTGGGACCGGACCGCAGCGACGCACGGATGCACGCCAAGACCGTAGGATCCTATGCAGTGCCGTAGGGGACCGCACCGCCACTTCCCAGCAAATTAGGGACACTGTTGCTCCTGGGGTATCGGCGAGGACCATTCGCAACCGTCTCCATGAAGCTGGGCTACGGTCCCGCACACCGTTAGGCCGTCTTCCGCTCAAGCCCCAACATCGTGCAGCCCGCCTCCAGTGGTGTCGCGACAGGCGTGAATGGAGGGACGAATGGAGACGTGTCGTCTTCAGCGATGAGAGTCGCTTCTGCCTTGGTGCCAATGATGGTCGTATGCGTGTTTGGCGCCGTGCAGGTGAGCGCCACAATCAGGACTGCATACGGCCGAGGCACACAGGGCCAACACCCGGCATCATGGTGTGGGGAGCGATCTCCTACACTGGCCGTACACCACTGGTGATCGTCGAGGGGACACTGAATAGTGCACGGTACATCCAAACCGTCATCGAACCCATCGTTCTACCATTCCTAGACCGGCAAGGGAACTTGCTGTTCCAACAGGACAATGCACGTCCGCATGTATCCCGTGCCACCCAACGTGCTCTAGAAGGTGTAAGTCAACTACCCTGGCCAGCAAGATCTCCGGATCTGTCCCCCATTGAGCATGTTTGGGACTGGATGAAGCGTCGTCTCACGCGGTCTGCACGTCCAGCACGAACGCTGGTCCAACTGAGGCGCCAGGTGGAAATGGCATGGCAAGCCGTTCCACAGGACTACATCCAGCATCTCTACGATCGTCTCCATGGGAGAATAGCAGCCTGCATTGCTGCGAAAGGTGGATATACACTGTACTAGTGCCGACATTGTGCATGCTCTGTTGCCTGTGTCTATGTGCCTGTGGTTCTGTCAGTGTGATCATGTGATGTATCTGACCCCAGGAATGTGTCAATAAAGTTTCCCCTTCCTGGGACAATGAATTCACGGTGTTCTTATTTCAATTTCCAGGAGTGTATATTGTGCTACACTCAAGAAATTGAAGAAAAGACTAAAGCGTGCTCCTCACCACAAAAATACAAACGAACTTCTCCCTCTCCGTGACAACGCTAGCCCTCACAGACTTCTGCGCCCCGGAGAGGAGCTTACGAAACTTCATTGGACTGTTTTTCTTCACCCACCCTACAGCCTGGATCTCGCAACTTCCGACTCTCATCTGTTTAGCCCAATGATGGATGCACTCCGCGAGAAGCACTACGTGCATGATGGGGAGGTTATTTATGCAGCAAGACGTTGGCTCTGACGTCGATTAGTGGAGTGGCACCGTACGAGCGGACAGGCCCTTCCAGTGAGGTGCCGTAAGGCCGTCGAATTGGACGGAGTTTGAGTCGAAAAATAGAGTTTTGTTCCAGAAAGAGAGGGGAATAATATGGTGTGTTGGAATCATGAATAAAACCAACCTGCATTTAGAAAAAAAAATGTGTTGTGTTACTTATCGAATGACCCCCGTTTCTTGAAGAGAGTTGCGGTCTCTCTCTCATTATCAGGGCTAGAGGTAGTAATGGATTGATGTCTTTGGGGGCCACAAATTTTTAACCAAGCTTGCTTCTCTTGTCGGTGTGGCTACGGGATTCGCACCAGTATGGATAATTTGCACACTTAGTGTAATACTCGTGTAAGCTGGGCACAGCATAGTAAGCAACATGCTGTGGCAATATGGAGTAGGAAGATACAACACATAATTACACTGCCGATGTCAAAATATTCTAAACGACACTGACTAATGTTGTTTTGTACCGCATTTACAAAAAAATTTCCATGCATGTGTAAATGCTTGTGAATTTCACAATTTTAAACTGGTTAAGGCACGCACGACACATCTAACAGCAACAGTCCTGTGCATTCCACATGGTGTACTAAGGGCTGAAACACGCTCTCATGGAGGTTCTTGAGATAAACAAACATCTGTCGAGGAGCCCTTACTTAATTTTTGGCAGTCGGTCTAATCACACTACTTTCGTTCGTTTGGTCTTCATCTACTTCTCTCATTTCTCTATCCTTCCCACGCTTTCTTACAGATCCTACTTATATAGTTTGCTTATATTTATTATACTGATTACATTGTCATTTTAAATGTGTTCTAAATTGCTATACTGGGTCATTCAGTTGCCTCTACCGTTGTCGTTTTACGCAACCCATAGTGTTATGGTTGGCCTTCGTAAATCATGCGCCTGATTTTCATATTCTCTCGCTCGCTATGTTCAAATTATTAGCCCTACAGAAAAAAATGAACAGGATCTTATTGCAGGAAATTTAACATGGTTAAATTTTGTACTGAGACTCGTTTTCGCCAGCGGTTTTCGAAGTACCCAAGAAAAACGTACAAAGGTGACCTTCAAACTACGTCCATTCATCGCTTACTTGTCAGGATGTCTAGTAAGTTGTTGGTGGCACTGCGTCTTACCACTATTAAAAAATCTCCGACTAGAGCTATTCCAGATAATCGACCTTTTCAGGTCCTAATTGATTGACCTATTGCGCCACCAGCACAAGGGCTACCCCGTTAATATTACTAATTTAAACGTATCCATGAGGATAATGAACGAAAGACAACTGTTGTAGACGTCACGCTAAAACTAATTACGTCGAAAATTCGATCCAGACTCAACTCTGACAAGCACAGCAGTTTCGTCGTGGGAAGCTCTGACGAACGTAACGATGTAACTGTTTATTTTATGCTGTTAAAACTCGCAAAACTGTTAGGTAAAATTTACTAAATGTCAGTTTTACAATTTGCGAATGCTCCACTAAGCCTGTGGCAGTCAATGAAAAACAGTCAATGAAAAACAGTCAATGAAAAACCGGAAAAGGTCGAATGTTGGAAATAATTCCTTCAGCCGCAAATTTTGTGCAGAGGTAGTATGGAATGGTATGAACAACATACTAGAAATCCCGACCATTGGGTGCTGAGTGTGGGAGTGGGGGTGCGTTTCAAGCTCATTTTTGTAGGTTTTCTTGAAATAACTCAAAAACTACGGCCTCTAGCGATAACGTATCCCAGTACAAAATGTAACTACCGTACATTAAATTTCCTAAAAAAATATACTGTTCATGTTTTCTGTAGGACTAATAGTTTGCGACTACCAAGAGAGAGACTGTGAAAAATTCGTGCATGGTTTATGGAGGCCACCTATGACATTGAGGCTTGCACAGAACGACAGCGGCAGGGGCAGCAGCTGAATCACCTTGTATATTCTGCTAATTTTGTCACATGTAAATGTTTTCTGCGGCTGTGTATAACTCATTATACCAACTTACAATTTATGTGCTAGTAATAACCTGCAGACTACTGCTTCGTCGGACATTTGTCGACAGAGAAGTACAACGCTGAAAGCAGTTTGGAAACCTCGGAATACTTAATCTGTCTCTTCGCGTTCGTCCATAATTTTGTAATATCAAGTATGAAAGGCGCAACCTGTGTTCCACACGAGCTGTGTTGCTTTAGTGCGTACTGATTTTTAGAGAGAAAGTATTTTTTTCTCTATGTACATGATTATATTCCATATCAGAATTTGTTCTTCAAATTGCAGTAGACAGACCTTAATGATGTTAGTATATGTTTTTACGCATTTTTTTTCTATCTACTTGCAAACAGAAGTAATTTTAAGTTAGATTGCGTCCGTTGTTTATATGAGAGATTTAGTGTAGATGTAATTCCGACGCAAACTCAGCGTACAAGCACACGGATATTTCGTCAGATCATTATGATGAATAAATGAAATCTGATTTAATTCATAATTAATTGTTGAACATTGCGATTGTAAAATATTATTGATATGGGAGGTGCATGTTTATTTTGGTGAATTCGATACAAAGCAAATAAAACTCTCCATATTATTCTCTCTGCCCTTTTCAAAAATTCTTCTTCGCCCTTGCCAATATGGCTACAGAGAATATACAAGAAGCAGTAAAATATGCAGTTTGTTGCTCAGCACAGCAAACAACATTCAATGGGAAACGAGACCACAAGTTACCATATCTGTGGTTTTTGTTGATAATTCATATTTATTGTTAGGTGAAAGTGCTCTAAAGTGAACTCTCCCTCCCCCCCCCCCCCCCCCCCCCCAACACCCTCATCTCTCGTCCCTGCAGTCTGCTGAACACTAGTGGGACCAAGTGCAAACAGAAATTCAGGCTTCTGCCGCTCTGTAGCGGAGTGCACAAGCCGTCTGCGTCAATTCCTTATCATTTCGCCGCTACGTGTTTCGAGAATGGAAAAATTTTTTGTGTTGTGCTACGTTTTTCATATTTCTCATATATATTGGGCTATAAGCCTACAAATGTAGACTACAGGTGCGTAAACTAGACCCCTTCGCTGCTTAAACTGGCCCCATTACTTTTTCCTGTTTAAAGTCGATATTAGTACACACTTATTTTCTTGGAATTATCTTGTAGATTCCTAGAGGATAATGGGAAAGCTTGATCAAAGATATTGACGCAATTCAGAAGAAGCAGATGAAAGAAGAGCCGATGTAGTACTGTCTTGCTAAGGAAGCTTCTTTCCTTGCACCTACTCGTAATGACTTGCGATGAGTGGCCGTGTAACTGATGGAGGGAAATTCAGTTCAACGAGGACTTTGAAACACGATGAATGTTGACATTCCGTAACTTTAACAAACCAATACTATAGGTGAAAGAAGCGTCTTCAACGAGATTACTCGTTCCCAGCTTGCTGGATACACGCGGAAGTGGCCGCGATACACAGACCAGGGAAAGACCCTGTATTCCCGCAGCACTACAGGCCGATTAGCCTCTTGCCAACTCTCACAAGGGAACCTCCCCATCGCACCCCCCTCAGATTTAGTTATAAGTTGGCACAGTGGACAGGCCCTGAAAAACTGAACACAGATCAATCGAGAAAACAGGAAGAAGTTGTGTGGAACTATGAAAAAAATAAGCAAAATATACAAACTGAGTAGTCCATGCGCAAGGTAAGCAACATCAAGGGAAGTGTGCGCTTACGAGCGCCGTGGTCCCGTGGTTAGCGTGAGAAGCTGCTGAATGAGAGGTCCTTGGTTCAAGTCTTCTCTCGAGTGAAAAGTTTAATTTTTTATTTTCAGATAATTATCAAAGTTCAGGCACTCACACATAATCAACTTCACTCTCCAAAATTCCAGGCCATGTTCAGATTTGCTTGGACATATGCAGGATTTGACGGTCTACTCACAGAAACATTTGAAAACGTAAAAAACATATGTTTTGACAGAGCACAGGGAAAACTGTGCGACTGTGAAACTGTTGCATTCATTTGTTGCAGTTTATCTGACAAACTCTTATGTTTTCATCGCTTTTTTGGGAGTGATTATCACATCCACGAGAAAACCTAAATCGGGCAAAGTAGAAGAATCTTTTTACCCATTCGCCAAGTGTGCAAGTTAGGTGGGTCGACAACATATTCCTGTCATGTGACGAACATGCCGTCACCAGGGTCGTATAGAATATATCAGGCGCGTTTTCCTGTGGAGGAATCGGTTGACCTATGACCTTGCGATCAAATGTTTTGGGTTCCTATTGGAGAGGCACGTCCTTTCGTCTACTAATCGCACGGTTTTGCGGTGCGGTCGCAAAATACAGACACTAAACTTATTACAGTCAACAGAGACGTCAATGAATGAACGGAAAGATCGTAACTTTGCGAAAATAAAGGAAGTAAAATTTTCACTCAAGGGAAGACTCGAAGCAAGGACCTCTCGTTCTGCATCTGCTCACTCTAACCACGGGACCACGGCGCTCCTTAGTTCTCAGTGTCCTTGATGTTAACTACCTTGCACATGGACTACTCAGTTTGTATATTTTGCTTATTTTTTCATAGTTCCTGTTTTCTCGATTGATCTGTGTTCAGTTTTTCAAGGTGTATCCACTGCGTCAATTTATAACTAAATCTGAGGGGGGTGCGATGGGGAGGTTCCCTTGTCAGCAAGATCTATGAGCGCCTCCTGCTAAAACCCATACAAGAACATATTACCAGAGAGCAACTTCTGCCGAATTTCCAATTCGGATTCCGGCAGAACCACACTGCCCCACAACAGATCATGAGAGTGGTTAAAGCAGCCACGGAGGGCTTCAACCACAGAGGCTACTGCGGGATAGTGCTACTTGACGTAGCCAAAGCCTTCGACTCAGTATGGCATAAAGGGCACGAAGTCTGTTGTTTAGTTTTTATTCTCACGGGAATCAGGGCAGTTTACTAATAGTGTGACTTATGAATGTACTGAACAAGGAAAGGCAAGGTCCCAAGTTCGAGTCCTGGTCAGCAACACAGGTTTAATCTACCAGGAAGTTGCATCACAGCACCCACTCCACTCCGGGGCGGAAGATTCTTTCTGAAGGCAATCGCCTATTGTGCGACCAAGCCATAGCTCCGCAATATCCTTCCTTCCAGGAGTGCTATGTAGGACAACTTCTGTGAAATTTGAAAGGTGAGGGATATTTATTGACAGAAGTAAAGCTGCGAGGGCGGGTGGTTATTCCTGTGTAGATAGCTCAGTCGGTAACAGCGTTACCCCGTGAAAGGCAAGTTCCGAGGTAAAAACCGAATAAAAGATGCCAAAGGAAAAAAAGGTTTAAAATACGTTTGGTAGACTCCCAGTATTTAATGAACGCCATCTGATAGTTTCAAAAGCGCTTCTTTTTATTTTTCGGAATTAGTGGTGGGTGTGAAACTGATATTAATTACCAGGACATCGTGGAATTACATACAAACTGAAGGCACCTCTAATATCGCATGGGATGCATTTCGCTACGGCAAGTAAGAATGCACTTGAATGGATACTGGGGAACTTTATAGGCTGACCCTAAAGACAGGATCTCGAGCTTGTAAGCAAATAGCTTGACTACATTAATCAGCAGCATTCAACCATTTCTATCAGGAAACATTTTCACAAATTCCTTAGTTTGGTCCTTGAGTCTAAGTAACAATAGAGTTAGAACATAAGGCAATAAGGAGCTAATCAGAAATCTTGACGACATCAAAGTTATGCCGTTGCGGCAATTTAGTGCTAGATGCGGGGGATACAGAGTGGCTTATGCAAGATGAATTTATTGCAGGCAAGCATGAGGGAAAGGAAATTACAGGGCGATGGATACTTGAGTTGATGATCTTTCCAGAGGTGTTAATGTTGTAAAGTGGTTATAATTTCGCACCTTACAAGCACTCATCTACATACCTTGCAGTGATTTACAACTGGAATTATGTATCATTTGGTAGGTTGTACATCGTATATACAGGGTGTTTCAAAAATCACCGGTATATTTGAAACGGCAATAAAAACTAAACGAGCAGCGATAGAAATACACCCTTTGTTGCAATATGCTTGGGACAACAGTACATTTTCAGGCGGACAAACTTTCGAAATTACAGTAGTTACAATTTTCAACAACAGATAGCGCTGCAAGTGATGTGAACGATATAGAAGACAACGCAGTCTGTGGGTGCGCCATTCTGTACGTCGTCTTTCTGCTGTAAGCGTGTGCTGTTCACAACGTGCAAGTGTGCTGTAGACAACATGGTTTATTCCTTAGAACAGAGGATTTTTCTGGTGTTGGAATTCCACCGCCTAGAACACAGTGTTGTTGCAACAAGACGAAGTTTTCAACGGAGGCTTAATGTAACCAAAGGACCGAAAAGCGATACAATAAAGGATCTGTTTGAAAAATTTCAACGGACTGGGAACGTGACGGATGAACGTGCTGGAAAGGTAGGGCGACCGCGTACGGCAACCACAGAGGGCAACGCGCAGCTAGTGCAGCAGGTGATCCGACAGCGGCCTCGGGTTTCCGTTCGCCGTGTTGCAGCTGCGGTCCAAATGACGCCAACGTCCACGTATCGTCTCATGCGCCAGAGTTTACACCTCTATCCGTACAAAATTCAAACGCGGCAACCCCTCAGCGCCGCTACCATTGCTGCACGAGAGACATTCGCTAACGATATAGTGCACAGGATTGATGACGGCGATATGCATGTGGGCAGCATTTGGTTTACTGACGAAGCTTATTTTTACCTGGACGGCTTCGTCAATAAACAGAACTGGCGCATATGGGGAACCGAAAAGCCCTATGTTGCAGTCCCATCGTCCCTGCATCCTCAAAAAGTACTGGTCTGGGCCGCCATTTCTTCCAAAGGAATCATTGGCCCATTTTTCAGATCCGAAACGATTACTGCATCACGCTATCTGGACATTCTTCGTGAATTTGTGGCGGTACAAACTGCCTTAGACGACACTGCGAACACCTCGTGGTTTATGCAAGATGGTGCCCGGCCACATCGCACGGCCGACGTGTTTAATTTCCTGAATGAATATTTCGATGATCTTGTGATTGCTTTGGGCTATCCGAAACATACAGGAGGCGGCGTGGATTGGCCTCCCTATTCGCCAGACATGAAACCCTGTGACTTCTTTTTGTGGCGACACTTGAAAGACCAGGTGTACCGCCAGAATCCAGAAACAATTGAACAGCTGAAGCAGTACATCTCATCTGCATGTGAAGCCATTCCGCCAGACACGATGTCAAAGGTTTCGGGTAATTTCATTCAGAGACTACGCCATATTATTGCTACGCATGGTGGATATGTGGAAAATATCGTACTATAGAGTTTCCCAGACCGCAGCGCCATCTGTTGTTGAAAATTGTAACTACTGTAATTTCGAAAGTTTGTCTGCCTGAAAATGTACTGTTGTCCCAAGCATATTGCAACAAACGGTGTATTTCTATCGCTGCTCGTTTAGTTTTTATTGCCGTTTCAAATATACCGGTCATTTTTGAAACACCCTGTATGAATATTATAGAAGAATGACGTTGTCATATACACTTTGTAAATAGTTGTTAACGCTTATTGCGTGAAAGGTGATGGAGTGCAAAATGGCGTTATGAATGATTGCCTGTACTAGTAGAGGTTAGAACGCCAGTGGAAATGAAATGGCAGGCGGAACTCAAGCCCTGGATGGAAAAGCCCGCACAGGTGTGTTGGTCCTGCTTGGCACAGGAAGTAGACAAGACAGAGGATGGTCGGGGCACCTGAGCACTGCAGCACAATACAGCGGCGGCCGGCCCGTGTTGTACCGGGCCCGGAAGGATAACAGGGTAATACTTCGGAAAAAACTGAAAATCTTGGACGCAGCAGAGAGGAACGAGGAAGCCTCATCTCAGAAATCACGCAGGCTGTGTTATTTCTGAGGACTTTTACTCTGAGAAGCCTACCATTGTCGTCCGCGCTGGACGACAAAAGACTAAAATATGGTTGGTTGGCGTTCGGAAGAATCTGTAGAGAGGGAGAATATTCCGGGGTTTCGAAAATAGGATTGGCCTTCTGCAGTTAAGAGGGAGGGGAGCCGAGTTTTGCTGGGAAGTCAACAGTGGAGAGAAGAGGTCTTCCGTTTTGAGCGCCCATGTTGGACTGTCGCTCAGTATCAGGTTTTGTTGGTACAGACGGACTTGCTGTCTTTGGTCTCGGGATATTTTATAGTTATAACGGTTAGGCACTGTACTGTTGCGAACTTTTACGATTCTGGACTTCGCCTCCGGGTAGGGAGTCGTCGTTGAGTATGCAGCGTTCAGTGATTGAGAGAGTTCCCTCTGTCTGTACTCACGTAGAGACGTTATCTGAATTCCGTCCTTGTGGCTGGGAACTCGCGTTTCTTGTCTGTAGCACACAGAGAGGAGAAGACAGTATTAGATCATACTAGTCAGAGGAACGCCTTCTGCCTACCTAGTGTTTGAAAGAGTTTTTATTTTGTGGCTGGAGTTCTTCCATCGTTGCAGACGTGTACGAGTACCACCACTCCGACTCACCGGACGCAGTACATACGGTGATACTGCAAATTGCTTCGGCTTATTAGGGCTATAAAGCTAAATAGCTGTGATCATGTAAATTTTATTTCCACCGAGGTTGCACTGCACTGTAGATCATCTTTGAAAGTAGTGTCTTCTAGTGTTTGGAACGTAGGTGATGTCAGTCATTTCTCCTTATTTATATTAGATCGTGTAACCATAAAAGGGGGCAGATTTGGGCAATTGATCAATCGTATTAGTTGGGAAATTCCTTTGTATCTCTTTATGTCCATTGGACATTGACATACAAACAGTTGTAATAAAGGAGTTTTAATCTACAATAAACGTACAAGCAAGAACAGCATTTATCATTTTATAGTTACGTGTTCCCTTAATCATCCATTTATGTTTATGTTGTAATTTATATGTTAAAGAGAAAGAAGGAGCAGATATCATCATTAAGAGATCCTAGATCTGTCTCAGTGGGTAGTGAGACAGGGACAAATCTTCATTTTTAGCGTTCAGTATTTTCCGTTGCGCACATTCATTTTACACACGCCTGGAGTAGCATCTTGGAATGTAGCAAGATACTGACAGGATACGTGAGCTCTTTCGTACGCAAACACCGCTCACAGATTAAGCTTAGGCCTGTTCCGATTAGCCGACTCCTGCCCACAAGGCAGTTCGAGGAGTGATCCACGGGTATGATCGTGCGACCAGTGATCAGCATGCAGCCAATCCCACCAGCCGTTATTGCCAGTAGATGAATCCTGATGATGCCGCTGTTTGTTTATTCGAGCAGCTCCTCATTTGGCCGCACAAGCGCGGAGTGGACCCCGTACGAGAGCTCCCTACCTCAGAAGAGTGTCTGAGGAGGTACCAGGAAACGAACCCCGATCCTTCTGCCCGTGGCCAGCGACGCTGACCTTTTTTTTTTTTTGTTGTCTCTTTTGTTTCTCGATTCATTTCTTCGTTGTTTCTCGTCAGTGGTTCTGTGCCTTTAAAACACTGTCGAGTAAAATTGCGCTTAGTTTTTTTATTATGGATGGTGGTCAATCCTCTGATCGAACACGCCGAGATAATGCGCCGGCTCCAATGATTTACGGCAGATATTCCTCTTTATGGAATCCTTGTTAAAGAGACTGTAACAGTTGTTTTACATGAACTTTTTCGAAACGAGGAAATTTAATTACAAGAAGAGGACTCACATAGGGGATTCTTCCAAATTTTCTATTGGCCAGTATGCGAAGGTTTCAAAAATGGTTCAAATGGCTCTGAGCACTATGGGACTCAACTGCTGTGGTCATAAGTCCCCTAGAACTTAGAACTACTTAAACCTAACTAACCTAAGGACATCACACACATCCATGCCCGAGGCAGGATTCGAACCTGCGACCGTAGCGCTCGTGCGGTTCCAGACTGTAGCGCCTTTAACCGCTCAGCCACTCTGGCCGGCTGCGAAGGTTTCAAATGATTTTTACGCCTTTGTGCACACTTGATCTGAAGAAGAATTTTTAATTTCATATTTCCGAAAATGCCTTTCTTGCAACGCGAAGAAAGGGTTTTAATTTCAAGACGAAATTTTCGCGGCCAAGAAGATTTAGTTTTTCAAGAACAGCGGTGTCAGCAAGAATTATTCTTAAAAACGGCCATGGGATTAATACTAGAACCTTTTGCGCTTCGAATGATCGTTCCTGTCATATTTCTGAATACGACTTTGTCCTATGGGCCAAGACTAGCAAGTTACCAATGTAGTCTTTGTCCTGTGTGATATGTTTTAACTCATTCTGTAGACAGAGACAACGAAAACATGGGTAGAGTTGACAACGTGAGCGGAATAATGACTCGCTGTTGGACACAACGTAGACGGATGGGCTATGACGAGGCAGGTTTGGCTACTGACAACACGTAAAACATTAATCTCCTCTTGAATGCAGAGTTGTTTTGGGTAGCACAATGATGACATGGTTTTTCGTTCCAGACTCATACGGCTGAAAGACCTGGTGTTTTTCATAGGAGTATAGCGTAGTTGTATGATGTATTGCAGTAGTGGAATTACGATTGATGTCTGATGTGCGACACAGATATTGAGGACATTAGTGACTAAGAAACTGATGAAGAAATCAGAGCGTGTGAAAATCTGGTCGCCTATCCTGTCTCTCTCACACTGAGCATAGGAAAGACTGAGGTGATCAAAGAATGTTACAAACATATCCTACGAAGCATTCATGGCTAGCTCGAGTCGTCTGTAGTTTCGCAATTTTTGCCATGACGATCTTCATTACAGTAGTAAAGATTCGGCAAGACTGCAGACTGGACTATTTTTTGTTTTACTTTTGCGTGGAAGAAGTTTCCCAAATTTTTGTTTGCATATAGGGAAGAGAGAGATTTCCAGAATGCTACGAAAGTTTGTTCTCCCCAGCGAAAATGCTCATCCGAGATTATGCCGCACACTTCCGTTGAAGGTAGTCCACTGAAGATTAGATTAGATTAGTACTTGTTCCATAGATCATGAATACGACACTTCGTAATAATGTGGAACGTGAAGACTAAAACTGAACAGTCTTAATGCGGTCCTTAAACAACGGGTAGCCCTATATTTCGAGAGACTCTAAGTGAAACAGCTCCCAGCTTCCTGGTGTGCCTTCTAGCCCTCCTGTACTGATTACATATCGCACGCGCTTTTTGGGCGATTAGATAGTGAAGCCAAAGGAGGCAGACTCTTCGAGGACGGACGATAGTCGGCGACAGTAATTCGCTGTCTGTTGTCTGGGGTATGACGCCACGAGAACGCTGGGATCGATAGCCGCACAGTGCCTGTCGATTGACTCCCACGCAGTTCTCTAGCTCTCCGACATACCAGTTCTTTATTGAGGCTCGAGATCGCTCGCTTCATAAATTTAAAACACGTATTTTCTCCACCTATAAATATCCCGCGAAATTACTTCGCCAGTAAGGTCAAAGAAATTCCAGATTTATACGGGGATTTGTCGACAGGCTTTCCTCTTACTCACAATACGTGAATGGGATGCAGAATATACATATTGCTGCAGACATACCTTAACTTTACTAGCAATCCATGAGTCCGTATATTATGGGCTCTGAATATAGGTTACACTTTTCAAGCAAGAATATCGTTAACGTGGAGAAAGTACGAGATATGTTGAAGGAAACTACAGAACATTTTCATTTTTATTTTGTTTTATTTTCTTGAGAATGAAACATTGCCGTTGGCACCGCTATATCCGTCACAACCTCCCAAGTAACCACACCCACTACACAATGTCGGTGCTTGTTTAGTTCCAAGCTGTTCCTATTTGAATGAAAGGTTTATTGGCGAGAAATGAGTCGTAAAATAGAGCCGTTGGAACACGAGCATATCTGACCTGTCCACCAAGTTGGTAAATGCTGCCGATCTTTGACGACCGATTGTGGCCTAACGGCTGAACCGATGTAAACTTTGAAGCAAAAGTCTAATTTGTCTACACTACTAGTGCGGAGAGATCTAAAGTGGTGTAATCACTTTTGTCTGAAGCCGTCGGCACGCGGAACGAGGCGGCTAACGTTGATGTGTACGCAGATTTGATATCCAAAGTCACGAGAGACACCGCCGGCACACAGCACACTCTAGTTAACGTGAGTTTGCTCTCTCAGCGCTCTCCGACAGCAGGACTTTATTTGGCTCGCAAACAACAGTTTGTTCACGAAAATGGCGCAAGTACAATTCACGAGTTCGCTCTATTAAACGGCCATTTCCCCCCTTGTCCATATGCTAGTCATGTTGGTCTGTCTGTGGTATACACAAATAAAAGTCCAATACCAGTGAACATGTAATAATACGAAAAGGTACATCCAGTCAGTAAGGGCACCAGATTAAAAAAGTTCACCAAATGGAAGAAACTTACTTCTGATAACATCAAGTATTGTAGAAATTATTTCTATTAATTTCTTAAGAAAATTCCACAACCTTTTAGAGAACGCTAACTTTAAAAAATATTCAGATACAGCAGGAGTCGAATTCTCTATCGACCTAACCTCTGTTCTGTAACGTTATGCCTCAATCCCGCACGCTAAGCTGTTGCTTCCCGACAAGCTACTTATAAATTAGTATTATAAAAATACTAACACGAATTCTTTACAGACGAATGGAAAAACTGGTAGGAGCCGACCTCGGGGAAGATCAGTTTGGATTCCGTAGAAACGTTGGAACACGGGAGGCAATATGACCCTACGGAGCTGAAGGTGGCAGGGGTCAAATATAGGGAGCGAAAGGCTATTTACAATTTGTACAGAAACCAGATGGCAGTTATTAGTCGAGGGGAATGAAAGGGAAGCAATGGTTGGGAAGGGAGTGAGACAGGGTTGTAGCCTATCCCTGATGTTATTCAGTCTGTATATTAAGCAAGCAGTAAAGGAAACAAAAGAGAAATTTGGAGTAGGAATTAAAATCCATGGAGAAAATATGAGAACTTTGCGGTTTGCCGATGACTCTGTAATTCTGCCAGACAGCAAAGGACCTGGAAGAGGAATTGAACGGAATGGACAGTGTCTTGAAAGGAGGATATAAGATGAATATCAACAAAAGCCAAATGAGGGTAATGGAATGTAGTCGGATTAAATCAGGTGATGTTCAAATGGTTCAAATGGCTCTGAGCCCTGTGGGACTTAACATCTATGGTCATCAGTCACCTTGAACTTAGAACTACGTAAACCTAACTAACCTAAGGACATCAGGTGATGACGAGGGTATTAGATTTGGAAAAGAGTTTTTGTAGTTGGGGAGCAATATAACTGATGATGGTCGAAGAAGAGAGGATATAAAATGTAGACTAGCAATGGCAAGGAAAGCGTTTCTACAGAAGAGAAATTTGTTAACATCGAATATAGATTTAAGTGTAAGGAGTTCGTTTCTGAAACTACTTGTATGGAGTGCAGCCATGTATGGAAGTGAAACATGGTCGATAAATAGTTTGGACAAGAAGAGAATAGAAGCTTTCGAAATGTGATGGTACAGTAGAATGCTGAAGATAAGATGGGTAGATCACGTAACTAATGAGGAGGTACTGAACAGAATGAACGGACAGACCTAGGAACGTTCACAAAAACAAAGGCCCAAATAAGCTATTTTCGTATGTTAAAAATATTGTTGTTATTCTGAATGATTATAACATTCAAATAGCATTTTCGGTCATTATTCTCACAAAATATGTTATTTTTCTGTAATTAAATCTTAAAAAATCATTAAATTTAGAGATTTGATCATGTGATCGAAAACGCTCTGTTACTGGTTGAAGCTCTGGCGTCGTCACAGGCTAGGAGTAAGACGAAGCTATACCTGTTATAGTACTGTTAGCCAAAGTTACTAGTGTTTTTACGTAATTTTTCAGCAAACAGTTTAGTTATTTACTCACGGAAAACGCATTTACATCTTTCAAGTAATAACTGAAAGGAATTTTATGAGGGCTGATAGTAGAACCCTCCAGAAAGTTCATGCGTTTGTGGTCTCTTCGTTCTTGAAAAACAACCCAGATTTTTATGTTCCAGGAAAAAGAAACTCGAAAACTGCATAGCACGGCGACTGGACGGAAGTAATCTGACACAGTAACAAGTCACAGAACAGTTTTAAAACTGAAGGAATCTGGACCTGGATTATTTGCTCAGACCATGCTGGAATGTTTTTCCAGGGCAAAATCTGCACAATAAAACACAGTGGAAACCTATTCATTCAGAAGATAATTCTGATTGTTAATTTCTGTTGTCGTTGTCAGAACTGCTACTGTTTTCCAGTTACCTCTTTTCTCAGTTTTCGTATTTCCTGGCAGCGTAGCAACACTCGTCGTGGACTGCGGTGCATCATCGTGTTTGCCTTCAAGCCACTTTAAACACTGCAATTTTTCTGTTCCTTCAGATCATTAATTTAAACCACTAGAAAATTATACGTATCAAATATGCAGCTGAGGCAGCAGAACCTTAAGGTATCTGTTGTTCTACTGCATACTTAACAATCGAGCAAGATGGCTCAGTGGTTAGCAGACTAAATCGCATTCGGGAGGACGGCGGTTCAAACCCCCGTCCGGCCATCCTGATTTAGGTTTTCCGTGATTTCCCTAAATCGCTTCAGGGAAATGTAGGAATGCTTCCTTTGAAAGGGCACGACCGACTTCCTTCCCTAATCCGATGGTACCGGTGACCTCACTGTTTGGTCCCCTGCCCCCAGTTAACCAACCAACCATACTTAACTGCTGCTGCAACACTACGATTTAAAACTGATTAAGGAGGACTAACTAACTGCCCTGATCTTATTACATTTCCTCGTAGGTTCCAAGCAATGTTCAATTTTTCTCTTTGTCAGAGTCATAGAGCTTTGCAACACGCTCTGTGGAGGTAGTAGGAAGTGGCAAATATTATACTCAACAACTTGTTTGGGAAGAATAATGTGGTAGCAGACTGTTAAATGGTTTCCCAGATTCTTGAGAATAAGGGCTACACCAGGTCCGAGCGTGAGATACTGTTTCTCGAACACCAGCTTTGTGATTAATCTCAAATTGTTCAGGTGTAAAATGAAGCTAATAAATGAATATTGATATTGGAATGTAATATGATATAGAATTTAAAGTTCTTATGTAACCGTATACCGAATAAAGTAAACTTAAGGAGACAGTAATATTAAGCGAACAGAACAGGACAGTGGAAGAGGGGGTGGGGGAGTGGGGGCGGAACGTTTCGAATGAGGATCGATCTCGCGAATATTTCATTTGTAGCCAAGCACACTACCTATTACATTTCAAGCGACATCATACTCATACGACGTCATTACTTATATCAAAAGGATCTTCACATAAATAAGCCGGCCGGTGTGGCCGAGCGGTTCTAGGCGCTACAGTCTGGAACCGCGCAGCTGCTACGGTCGCAGGTTTGAATCCTGCCTCGGGCATGGATGTGTGTGATGTCCTTAGGTTAGTTAGGTTTAAGTAGTTCTGTTCTAGGGGCTGATGACTTTAGAAGTTAAGTCCCATAGTGCTCAGAGCCATTTACATAAATAAAGACAAGTAGTGAACATTTGGATCTCTACAAGTGCATTGCAACCAAATTTTACACTTCTTCTCACTCTTTGGAACACTTAAAAAAGTTTTTCAGGAGGTTTTATGGACGTATTTGTACAACGTGGTACTACATAGCATTTATAACCCATTTTTCAAAGCGTAAATTCCAAAAGAAGATTTGAATGGACTTTAAGACAGTAGCAGCAGCTAGCCAGTTGATTTCGAAGGTGTCACCTGACCCAAATGGAGCGTTTAGTGGCCTTTCAAATATGTGAATTTTGTTTCTGTATTGTATTTAAATTCTGAAATTCATGAGGAAAAGAAGCATGTTACGAGCATAAAATAACATAATGAACCATTTAAGACGAGTGCCTGATAACGGCCAAATACCCCATTGTGTATGAGCGCATCTGGAAACGAGACCGCTGTTTCATCGTCTCTCCTTCTGAAAAGAAATAGCAGTTTGCTAAAATACGGAATGCAGAGGTCATTATGACCGTGATGAGATGGAGGTAGGCAAGAAGCCACAGCGCGTAAAAGCCGCTCGTAACTCTGCGAGAGAATTGCACAAGTTGCTGTGCAGTGGCGGAAATCGTGTGCGTCGGGCAGATGGTGGCAGTAGCAGCAGCCGAGCTTCCCACCAGTTCCGTCACCTTGACGCGTCATTAGCGGTCTGGCGCTGGCACGTTCTTTCAATAAACGGCTAGCCTGTGTATGTCGTAAACGAAAAACCGTAACAGCCACGGTAATAAGTGTCAGAGTGAAACCGAATACCACCGACAAATTTCGGAGGGTTTTCACGTGTATTTATGAGTATTTGGTATTGTGGACCCATGGTCTCGAATAGCTCGTTACAGAGTGATATTGTAATAATACTGAAAAAAAAATCGCAGCAGCAAAAAGTAGTTAATGTAGAGTAGTGAAATTTCGGGAGTACGTTGTGTGGGTAACATATTTAAGTGATTAACATTGCAAGATCACAGATTAATGTAAGCGCAAGATATACTATTGGAAACGTGAAATGCTGAATCATTAATAACCGGTGTAACCGCCACAATGTTGAGTACAAGCGTGCAAACGTGCGTGCACTGTGTTGTACAGGTGCCGGATTTCAGTTTGTGGGATGGAGTACCATGTCTCTTGCACTTGGTCGGTCAATACAGGGGCGATTAATACTGTTTATGGATGACACTGGAGTTTCCAGAATGAGATTTTCACTTTGCAGCGGAGTGCGTGCTGTTATGAAACTTCCTGGCAGATTAAAACTGTGTGCCGGACAGGGACTCGAACTCGGGACCTTTGCCTTTCACGGGCAAGTGCTCTACCAACTGAGCTGCCCAAGCACGACTCACGCCCCGTCCTCACAGCTTTAGTTCTGCCAGTACCTCGTCTCCTACCTTCCAAACTTTACAGAAGCTCTCCTGCGAACCTTGCAGAACTAGCACTCCTGAAAGAAAGGATATTGCGGAGACATGGCTTAGCCACAGCCTGGAGAATGTTTCCAGAATGAGATTTTCACTCTGCAGAGGAGTGTGCGCTGTTATGAAACTTCCTGGCAGATTAAAACTGTGTGCCGGACGGAGACTCGAACTCGGGACCTTTGCCTTTCACGGGCAAGTGCTCAAGGACGGGGCGTGAGTCGTGCTTGGGTAGCTCAGTTGGTAGAGCACTTGCCCGCGAAAGGCAAAGATACCGAGTTCGAGTCTCGCTCCGGCACACAGTTTTGACACTGGAGTTGTCGTTCGATTATGTCTCAGATGTGCTCGACTGGAGACAGACCTGGTGATTAGCAGGCCAAGACAAAAAATGTGTGTGTTTGAATTCCTAAGGGACCAAACTGCTGAAGTCATCGGTCCCTAGACTTACAAACTACTTAAACTAACTTAATGCTGACGACAACATATACACCCATGCCCGAGGGAGGACTCGAACCTCCGGCGGGACGGGCCCAAGACAAAATGTCGACACTCTGTAGAGTATGCTGGGTTACAACAACGAACTGTGGGTGAGCGTCATCGTGTTGGAAAACAACCCATGAATGATGTTCATGAACGGCAGCACAACAGGTCGAATCACTAGACTGATGTACAAATTTTCAGTCAGTGTGCTTGGGATAAACACGAGAGTGATCCTGCTGTCATGCGAAATCGCACTCCAAACCATAACTCCAGGTGTAGATCTAGTGTGTGTAGCACGCTGACGGGTTGGTTGCAGACCTCAACTGGTCTCGTAACCGACACACGGCCATCTCTGGCACCGAGGCAGAACCAGCTTTCGTCAGAAAACGCAGAAGACCGCCATCCTGCCCTCCAGTGAGCTCTTGTTTGACACCACTGAAGTCGCAAATGGCGACGGTTTGGGGGTCAGTAGAATGCACGCTACAGGACATCTGGTTCGGAGCTGCCCTTGAAGTTACTAATGTGTAACAGTTCGTTTTGTCGCAGTGGTGCCAACTGCTGCTCACACTACTGTTACAAATGCAGTATGATAAACTAGAGCCATACGCCGAACATGATGGTCTTCCTTCTCGGTAATGCCACGTAGCCGTCTGGCGCCCATTCTTTTTGGACCTCCTCGTTCAAACTCAGTGAGGTGTTGATAATGAAGTCTTTGTCTCTTAAAGTCATTCTTGACTAACAATAACTCACCACGTCTAATGTCAGAGGTAACTAACACTCACGACCGTTACAGCGTGTATTTAAAGCAAACCTGATCTGCATCCTCATAGTGGCACTACTGGCGCCACTTTCATGCGACTGGCGCGAAATTTAAATAGGCATCATCTTTCAGTTGTAGAAACACGCCTACCAACTTTCATTTATGTCACGCAACTCCTTCTTGGTGTTGCGATTTTTTTCCATCAGTGTATAATTTATTCGGTTCATTACCCAATTATCATTGTTTCTATGAAAGTACGCTCACAACAGTGAAAAAGTTCGTAATATGCACCATCTACGACTACAACTCTAAGCGCAGAGTATGTACATATATGCAAGAGGACTGTGCTGAGGCTGCCGTCCCCGCGGGAACAGCTCAGAGTAGCGTCGATATGCCTCTCTTGTATTTCGTTCAGCGAACCCAAACACGAGGTGCACATGCGCCAACTTACCACTAGTAAACCTGTCCATACTGCTGTGTATCGGTGTTAACGTACAGCCACCACTGCTGGGGAAACTAACCCGACAGAGAACCGAGCAATACTGAATGCAAGCTGGAGAACAAAAACTAGAAAATACGTGAGCAAAAAGCAGATACCGTGAGTGAAGGAAACACGTTTGTTTCTCACAGTGCATTATGTCGAAATTTGCACTGTTGTGTGGATGTTTTTAGTGCAATAAAAATTAAAAGACAAATGGGGGAAACAAATCGAGCGAAATGCAATTGCTCTTGACGAGCCACCGCTGTCCCTTGTACGAAAACATTCAGAAAATATTCCTAAACATCATTTAGTCGGGTCATTCCGCATGAGAGATATGGAAGGGCCCTCATGAAGTCTTTCGTACAAAAAATCATAGGCTTTGTGATCGTTACCAGAGACCACTAGACTCACAACTACCGGTAATTCTCGCAGAGGCTTCTTGGAAGTCATGGATGAAGGTGGCTTTGTGGTCAGCATGGAGCAATCGCATGAAGAGTCGTGAATGAGGACATGGCGCAGTTGCAAGTTCTCACAAACCCTGCGTGGGGAAAAAAAAACAGCGCAACAGCTGGTACTCTGTCGTTGAGAAAGTCAACCTGGTCCGAAAATGGACTTTCTTAGAACGACAAGATGCTGCGTAGTGCATTCTGATAAGGTACATTGTCTGATCAAAAATATCTGGATTCCAATACGTAATTAAGAAATGATCTCATTACACGAAATTTATTCACAGTTTCGAATATCGACAACCAGCAGCTGTATAGCTGAATGACGACAATGAAAATTTTTGCTCGTCTGGGACTCGAACCCGGATTTCCCGCGCGGTTGCCTTACCATTAGGCTATCTGAGCACAATTCACGGCCACACCCAAACTTCCATATCTCGTCAACCACGTGTCTACAACCCGCACTCGTACACTCGCTATGTACAAGGTGACAGTTATACGAGGGTCCCTCCAAAAGAAATGCACACTATTTTTGTAAAAATATAGTTTGCATTCTGCATGTGGGAAAGTTTTACAGTGTGTAGATACATCCTTTCTGCTTGTTTTCAAACTTAGTTCAACCTGTTCCCGTGAGTGGCGCCGTCATAGCATGTCTTCAAGATGGCTGCTACACTTGATGTTCGGCAGAAGCAACGTGCTGTCATAGAATTCCTGTGCTGTGAAAACGAGACAGTGGGAAACATCCACAAGAGGTTGAAAAAGGTGTATGGAGATGCTGCTGTCGATCGCAGTACAGTTAGTCGGTGGGCAAACAAGTTACGTGATGAAAGCGGGCACGGCAATATTAAGGATTATCCTGGCAGCGGCAGGCCTCGTACTGCACACACTCCAGACAATGTGTAGAGAATTAACGAATTGGTGACTGCTGACAGACGCATCACAGTGAACGAATTGTCACGCTACGTTGGGATAGGGGAAGGAAGTGTTTGCAGAATACTGAAAATGTTGGCGTTAAAAAAGGGTTGTGCCAGTTGGTTTCCCAGGATGTTCACAGTGGCTCACAAAGAAACAAGAAAAACGGTATGCAGCGAACTTTTGGAACAGTACGAGAATGGTGGAGATGAATTTCTTGGAAGAATCGTGACAGTTGATGAAACATAGCTCCATCTCATTTTTCACCAGAGACGAAGAGGCAATCAATGGAGTGGCATCATGCAAATTCTCCCAAGAAAAAAAAAAAAAGCTTCAAAATCACACCTTCTGCTGGAAAAGTTATGGCTACGGTGTTTTTCGATTCCGAAGGACTCTTGCTAGTGGACATCATGCCAAGTGGAGCCACCATAAATTCTGGTGCATATGTGACGACACTGAAGAAATTTCAAGCTCGACTGAGTCGTGTTCGACCACATCGGCAAAAGCAGGACGTTTTGCTGTTGCACGACAATTCATGGCCTCATGTCAGTCAAAAAACCATGGAAGCGATCACAAAACTCGGATGGACAACACTGAAACACCCGCCTTACGGTCCTGACCTGGCTCCATGTGACTATCATCTCTTTGGGAAACTGAAAGACTCTCTTCGTGGAACAAGGTTTGAAGATGATGACTCCTTTGTGCACGCTGACAAACAGTGGCTCCAACAGGTTGGTCCAGAATTTTACTGTGCGGGTATACAGGCGCTGCTTCCAAGATGGCGTAAGGAAGTTGAGAGGGATGGAAATTATGTGGAGAAATGAAAATATTGTTCCTGAAGGATGTATCTACACACTGTAAAACCTTCAAACATGTAGAATAAAAGATGGATTAAAAAAATAGTGTGCATTTCTTTTGGAGTGACCCTCGTAGCATGCCTTCTTCGAAGAACGACGGGTACCACCACTTCCCTGGTCAGCCAGTTCGCCTGGCATCTCATCCATCGAATATGTCTTGTTTTACTTTCACTGATATTCATCTTATAACCTCTTTTTAAAATACCATTAATTCTGTTCAGCTGTTCGTCCAAGTCATTTCCGAATCTGAGAGAAATGCAATGTCGAGGTCAAGGGACATGAAATGATTCATAGCTCAATTTTGGTAAAATTAGCTTGGACCTGACAGTACAGCGCGTTTTGTTCAGGCCAGGATGTCATGGCGAGAAGCAACGGAAGAAGCAACCTCCATTTCACACCAACGTTTTTGAACTGTCACATGCTGTCCTTAAACTGGAAACCGCGGCGAGCGCTCATTTTTGGTAAAAGCTATTGTGGAAGGCTACGCCAAGTTGCTTGAACCACAGTCACTCAGATGTCACGCGAATGGTCGCTGGCGACCGTGCTACGAAAATAAAGACCACCGCCTACGCAAGACGTGCCCAGCAAAGCCTATCAGCACTGTCAGACAATATGGCATGAGCAGGCTTACTGCTGCTGGTGACGTTCAAGGCGAGAGGGCCTTTGCTAGCGGTATTGCTTCGCACCTGCGAATGGCTGTGGGCGCAGGCACAGAGTCTGCCAACAACAATCGATCAGACACCATTTTTAAACATTTTCAATATCATTTACTTAATTGCATGTTCAATCTATATGAAAATAGGCCGGATCAGTATAAAGACGGGTGTTAAAAAGCAAAGCGTAATTCAGCCATTGATACATGTGAACTAACATATTTTTGAAAAGAGTTATTTTGGAACCACAACAAAGAACTGAAACCTCAACGTTCATGTAAGACAATGGTTCGAGTTTCATTTTGTAAATGTGCGTTGTGCGTGGTGGATACATACTGTTTCTGCCTGTCCGTTCACTTTTTATTCCTTCCTGTCGCATGACCTATGTTATAGGTCAACACGGTCGCACTGGGACGCAAAGCAACTAATGTAAATTCGAACAGCGACAACTTACCGTCATCCACCGTGCAAAAGGTCACTGTGACAGAGATATTGGTCGCTTGTTGAATACACTCAAAGGTACGGTTATATATATTGTAAAACGATTTAAGGAAGGAGGATGGTGCTGAATCTGACTCGCGGAAACGGCAGCCAAGGAAATTAAGTGGAAAAGAAGCACGGATCTAATCCTCAACGTTTCTGAAAACCTGCGCAAATTTTGCCTCAGGCTGTTGACATATACCTCCTTGTTTAAAGTGTTTTCATGGAAAATAAGATTAAACGTAATCCTCGGTGAACTTCACCTAAAATTACATTCCAGCTGCTGCCATTAAGCAGTCGGGAAAGTTATTACAGAAAAACAGTAAAACGGAGGAGTGATACGGAAAAAGCCATACGTGAACAGAGTGACTCGACGGAAAAGCTCCATTTCGCAAGGGACCAGATTGAAAGGGTCAGAACGTGGGGATGACGTTATATTTGCTGATAATAGCAAGTTCAAAGTCTTTTCGACGGGTGAAAATACAGTGGTGAGACAAAAAACAGAAGACGAGCTGCAGGTTCAACATTTTCAAAAAAATGGCTCTGAGCACTATGGGACTCAACTTCTGAGGTCATTAGTCCCCTAGAACTTAGAACTAGTTAAACCTAACTAACCTAAGGACATCACAAACATCCATGCCCGAGGCAGGATTCGAACCTGCGACCGTAGCGGTCTTGCGGTTCCAGACTGCAGCGCCTTTAACCGCACGGCCACTTCGGCCGGCCAACATTTTCATCCTACTATAAACCACTGCGGAGACTGCATTTTGAATGGAGCTGTATTACTTCAACTGATGTGGGACAAATTGCTTTAGCCGGCCGGGGTGGCCGATCGGTTCTAGGCGCTACAGTCTGGAACTGCGCGACCGCTACGGTCGCAGGTTCGAATCCTACCTCGGGCATGTATGTGTGTGATGTCCTTAGGTTAGTTAGGTTTAAGTAGTTCTAAGTTCTAGGGGACTGATGACCTCAGAAGTTAAGTCCCATAGTGCTCAGAGCCATTTGAACCGAACAAATTGCTTTCCTTGAAAACACGTTAAACGAGGAAGGGTATCTCAACACCCTAAGACAAAACTTGGGCAGGAGTACAGAAACGTTGAGGGTTAGATCCACATTCGAACATTTACAAGATAAAGACCTGAAGTATACATCATATCTCTAAAAAAGTTGCTTCCTTATAACTGGCTCAAAGTTACTGAGGTGGCAGCTCAGTCAGGCTACCTTGACTCCCAAGAAATTTATGGGGCGATCTCGATAGAAGGGCTAGGCGAGTTACAAAACTTAAGGGAACGCCAAAAAAAAAAAAAAGAAGAAAAAAGAATCTGAAGGAATAATGGGAACTAATTGGTATTGGATGTGCAGCGAAAAACGTTGGGAACATGCAAAGTCGTTTGAAAGTGATCACAAAACAGGAAGGAATATCCCACGAAGTATTGAGATCCAATATCATTCCTTTATTCAAGAATAACTCCGCCGTGGCCGAGTATTAAAGATACTACGGTATAGCTACATCCTGTACAATATTATTTAAGAAAATACTTTCTTATTATGTTGTTTAAGAAATTATATGCAGTAGTTTACATTTCTTAAGATAATAGTTTGAGAGTAAATCGAAGAAAGACGAAAGTAATGAGAAGCAGCAGCAATGAGAACAGCTAGAAACTTAACAGCGGAATTGGGGATCACGAAATAGATGAAGTTAAGGAATTGTGCTACCTAGGTAGCAAAATAACCCATGAGGGACGGAGCAAAATGAGAGAGAGAGGAAATATTTTTCATTCCTCGGAACTTCTTTTGTTTGTTAAACGCGTATGGGAAACCGAAACAAACACTCCTAGTTATAGTCACGTGACCTAGAGCCGGTAGTGAAGCAGTAATAAATTAAAACCTCATGCGTGATGCTGAAGTCTGACTGCACGAACAGAGAAAAAGTAATAAACGATGAACTTTTTTTCCTTTAATCGTTTTATGGGTGATGGGGGTGGGACTGGGGGGAGGGGGGGGGGAGGGGGGGGGGAGAAAGACAGCGAGAAAAAAAAATTCGTAAAAGTTGGAAATTTTGTGTAAAGTTTATTGGACGTCGCTAAGTGCTCTCATTCTCAAGTACTGGTATTTGCTGTCAGTTAAGGCTGCCTCAAGACAAACGGTTCCTAAAGGTCATACTTGTCTTACTACATTAACCTTGTAACTATTAACACCTTAATGAGTAGATTATGACAGCATTTTAAAAGTTTCAATGTGGTCAATATACGCGAAATATTGAAAATCATATTTTTGCTGCCCTTGGAAACCGTTAGATAGGCAGCCAGCAATGGATAGCGCTTTAGTGAAATGGATTCGGTACATTTATTTGGAGAATTCTGATCACAGGAACTACATTACAGTCAACAATTTGTACTGTTTATCACTTGAAATATTCGCTGCAATAGTAACTTTGAAAAAACCAAGCTATTCCGTAAAATACGCTTATATACACTCCTGGAAATTGAAATAAGAACACCGTGAATTCATTGTCCCAGGAAGGGGAAACTTTATTGACACATTCCTGGGGTCAGATACATCACATGATCACACTGACAGAACCACAGGCACATAGACACAGGCAACAGAGCATGCACAATGTCGGCACTAGTACAGTGTATATCCACCTTTCGCAGCAATGCAGGCTGCTATTCTCCCATGGAGATGATCGTAGAGATGCTGGATGTAGTCCTGTGGAACGGCTTGCCATGCCATTTCCACCTGGCGCCTCAGTTGGACCAGCGTTCGTGCTGGACGTGCAGACTGCGTGAGACGACGCTTCATCCAGTCCCAAACATGCTCAATGGGGGACAGATCCGGAGATCTTGCTGGCCAGGGTAGTTGACTTACACCTTCTAGAGCACGTTGGGTGGCACGGGATACATGCGGACGTGCATTGTCCTGTTGGAACAGCAAGTTCCCTTGCCGGTCTAGGAATGGTAGAACGATGGGTTCGATGACGGTTTGGATGTACCGCGCACTATTCAGTGTCCCCTCGACGATCACCAGTGGTGTACGGCCAGTGTAGGAGATCGCTCCCCACACCATGATGCCGGGTGTTGGCCCTGTGTGCCTCGGTCGTATGCAGTCCTGATTGTGGCGCTCACCTGCACGGCGCCAAACACGCATACGACCATCATTGGCACCAAGGCAGAAGCGACTCTCATCGCTGAAGACGACACGTCTCCATTCGTCCCTCCATTCACGCCTGTCGCGACACCACTGGAGGCGGGCTGCCCGATGTTGGGGCGTGAGCGGAAGACGGCCTAACGGTGTGCGGGACCGTAGCCCAGCTTCATGGAGACGGTTGCGAATGGTCCTCGCCGATACCCCAGGAGCAACAGTGTCCCTAATTTGCTGGGAAGTGGCGGTGCGGTCCCCTACGGCACTGCGTAGGATCCTACGGTCTTGGCGTGCATCCGTGCGTCGCTGCGGTCCGGTCCCAGGTCGACGGGCACGTGCACCTTCCGCCGACCACTGGCGACAACATCGATGTACTGTGGAGACCTCACGCCCCACGTGTTGAGCAATTCGGTGGTACGTCCACCCGGCCTCCCGCAAGCCCACTATACGCCCTCGCTCAAAGTCCGTCAACTGCACATACGGTTCACGTCCACGCTGTCACGGCATGCTACCAGTGTTAAAGACTGCGATGGAGCTCCGTATGCCACGGCAAACTGGCTGACACTGACGGCGGCGGTGCACAAATGCTGCGCAGCTAGCGCCATTCGACGGCCAACACCGCGGTTCCTGGTGTGTCCGCTGTGCCGTGCGTGTGATCATTGCTTGTACAGCCCTCTCGCAGTGTCCGGAGCAAGTATGGTGGGTCTGATACACCGGTGTCAATGTGTTCTTTTTTCCATTTCCAGGAGTGTACATTATTATCATGCAGACTAATTTTTTGCACATGTTCTGCTGTGATTTTTTAATATCTTATTGGAAGACGCAAAAGAACAAAGTACAGTATTTCCCCAAATTAGTAAGGAATGTGTGCTACAAATTCGAATACTGGGAGCAGCTGAGTTATAAATATCTGTGTATTCATCATCATAGCCAAGAATTAAACCATTTCTGGCATGTTCCACCATCTGAAATCTTGGTTTGCCTTTCGATTGTTCAGCTTCGTTGCTCTTTGTTTTGGCTTGTTGTTCATTAGTGATTACAGTAGCACAAGTACCTTAGGCCAGAATATCTCACCGTCTCTCTATGGCACTATTTCGGTATTCGTAAACATATTGAAATTGGCTTATATTCCAGTTTCATCATCAGATACAGCCTTAGTTGAAGATCTGTCTGTGATTCAACTTAGCCATGTGCAAACAGCATCGTAACTACAGTAACGTCATTAATTTTAGGACGTGTAGGCAATAACTTTCGTCAATAATCAGTTATTTCATTATATATATAATAACAAATAAAGCACGAAACTAAGTGTCTCTTTGTTTATAATACGGGTTTCTTCGTTCGTTCCATTTGTTGCCTAATATCGTTTCACGCTGATCCGTTCGGGGAGATGAAGAGGAAGATATTCGAATTCACGGCGTCTGGCTGAATCTTAATTGAAATTGTATCCAAAATTGTGATGGTTCTGTTTTAGTTGGTTTCAGACATTCTTCTTAAATATTGCGTTTTCGATGAGTGATAAAGTCACAAAATTGTTGAATGCTCTATATATTTCCAAGGAAGCTACGTCATATGCGTTTATCTATTATCGTTGACGGTTACACTCTAAAATGCACTGCATATTTACCACTGTTTCAGTGTGTTTTGAAATTTTTGTTTTGAAACTGCAGAAATGTTCCGAAGGTTTTTCGCAGGTTACTGGACAAGACGGAACCGGCAAGTAAGTTCCAGTATTTACTAACGTTTACTGCACGCATTAGTGATAGTTGTGATATACGCTTGATCCGTTTACTATCGAACTAGATTGAGGTAGGCTACTGCACTCATATTCGTGAAGTTCGAAGTTTAAATCGCAGTCCAGCCATCCTACTTGATATTTTCCGTGATTTCTCGGTAAAAGTTACGTAGTGGACTCCCCTCGCATTTTTCGTATTTCATGTGCGATTTATGTACATAATATTGATCAAAATATTCGTCCATTATCAAAGACAGGGTTTCGAATTTGCTGGAAAGTATTTTTATGGAGAAAAGTGCGTTAAATATGGCGCGAACTATAACCTTTATATGGCATTCACATTTGTTGGCTTCACCAACTCTAAACAGATTATCACCTTCTAATCTAATCTAGACCTCGGGCTACGATACAGACAGCCTGTTAGCACAACAGCAACAAAATTACGAGGTGGGTCCAGTATCACGCTCTAGCCGCGCGCGTTAGTGTGTGTGTGTGTCTGTGTGTGTGTGTGTGTGTGTGTGTGTGTGTGTGTTTTTGCTTGTTTGTTTAGATTGGGGAAGAGTGAGAGAAAGTGAGAGATAGAGGACGGCTGTGTTAGAAACTAGCCATACAATGTGTATATCTATGGATGAATAAGATGTGTTATTTTGATAAACAGCCACTTCTGCTTTAATTGGTAAAAAAATTTACGACAAATTAAAAATCCGTATGTCCAGACCGGCGAATTAAAAATCCCTAGGCCCAAATGAGTGTACAGTACTACTCTTAAGGCCCCTTTTTCTCAGGCCGGCCGGAGTGGCCGTGCGGTTCTAGGCGCTACAGTCTGGAGCCGAGCGACCGCTACTGTCGCAGGTTCGAATCCTGCCTCTGGCACGGATGTGTGTGATGTCCTTAGGTTAGTTAGGTTTAATTAGTTCTAAGTTCTAGGCGACTGATGACCTCAGAAGTTGAGTCGCATAGTAGGCTACTCAGAGCCATTTTTTTCTCAGGAACGGGTAGACATGCCAAGTAAAAATTTGTCACGTACGGAGGGCTATGGTCCCTTTGCGGTGTATAAATGTTAGTTTCTAATTCAAGGCAATCAAGATATTCGGCCGTTTATGCCACATATTTTGACACTCGCAAACCCACTCATTAAAACCTGTAGGGTACTTTCCGTTGGTCTAGAGTCATGAAATTTCGAAAGAAGCAGGTTTCACTATGCAAGTAAAGGCAAAAAACCGATGTCGTTAATTTGCAGTTATATCACCCGAAAAAAGTTTGTGGCATTAGTTATCGGACAGTCTGTCTGGCGCTCCGTCTGTTAAGACGCCATTTCTCAGGAACGGGTCGGCCTTCAATTTGAAAGTTATGTTGCTTACTGTGGCCTACAGTCTTTGGTGGCGCAAAACTTTTAAGCTTTTAAGCCAATGCAACCGAAAGATACGGTGATTTATGTCGCATAGTTTGAAGCTCCCAAGCTTACTTGTTAAAACGTATAAGGTACTTCCCCTTGACGTAGTATCATGAAATTTGGCAAGAAGTATGGTCTCACAGTATAAGTAAAGGAAAAAAAGAGAATTGTTAATCTATAATTACATCGCAGAAAAAAATTCTTTTCTTATTTGTTATCCGACTCCAAACTTAAAATCAAAACATTCTCGAAAGTCTTGGAATTGGTGAACTGATATCTTGTCAGAGCAAATGTCGACAGCAGACAAAAATCGTCGAGATCTTCGATTCCTGGACTGTATGAACTGTCTACATATATAGTTTTTATGGAACCATCAGTGCGCGACTGGGCAATTTTTCAGTAATGTCTGCCATTTTTAATTATATGCTCCAGGTGGTGTGACTATTTTCGTAGTCACTCATTTATTTTCTTCATTTGTGGGGCTTCAATGTCTGTAAATGCTTCACAATTATTAAAGGTATTCAAATCTGTCTTCGCAACTAATAAAAATTGTTTTAGACATTCAAAACATCATCAATGGTAGCATTTTTTGTCTGATTTCCCCTTATATCTGGATGTGACGTCTTTAAACATATTTTCCCGGCATTCTTGCATTTGTCACTGATGTTTCTGGCTTAGTTTCACTTTGGATTGTAGTACTACTCATTTCGTGGTGTAAAGCATTTCAAAATATTGCACCTCTAATCTCATTATTCAGTGGTTTTTACAAAAGAAACTACATATATGGTACAATAAGAGATAAGACGTGCCACAAGTTTCATAATAACCTACATAGCGTAGATGTAAATGTACTGAGTGGCTATCGTTAATAGGAATGGCATCAACCTTCACCTCCACATAAAAAAAGGAGTAAATTGTGTATGACTACCTCGTAACTGTAAGATTTTCATTCACACGGTACTTCGGCATAGTGCATTTCTGATTACCTGCTCTATTTACTCAAGCTACATTCCAAATTTTCCCTTTAGAAAACTTCAGAGGCAGTCACCGGGAATCGATACTGCGACATTATTTATCTGAAATAACCTATAATTTCGAAATATTACCTTGGCCGTTTAAAACGCTTCGCTTGGTGCATACACGCTCTCATTGAGACACTGCTATTTGCAGGAAGTTGAGGCCAGCGCAGTCCGAACAGCTACGTCACTGCCGTTTCCGCTACTTCCTCGTTCTCAGCACGTTGCGTGTTTTGATACTGATGCGTCCTTTCCTTCGTGAAAGGCGCGCCTGAATTCCAAATTTTCAGATAAAGCCACATTTTTAACTAGCGTGCTTACAATGAAAGAAAATCCAGTTCGGCAACTTACTGTCCATGTTTACGACTACAACAATTCACATTCTACAACAAATCCGTCAAGTGACTGAGAACTAGTTTCTTTGGGATCTTTCGTCTCCTTTTTGTCTTATGGAATCTGAAGCAGAAGTAAAGTATTTCCCCGACAAAAGCGAGGAATAACAATATCGTACTAGGTAGATTAACGTACATATCTCTAGCGCTCGCAAACCAACCCTCAGTTTTTGAATGGTTTTGCATTAAAAATATAACAATTACTCTATGGTAATTATTAACTAAACATCGATGGGTGACACGCTATTGGCAATTTTCCTTTTGCCTTTCCAACAAAGGGAAGGAGAGGTGGTGGCGTAAAGTTTCTGATCTCCAGCCTTTGTGTCTAAGCACGTTATTTTTTCAGTACTTTTTTGCGGTTCATACGCTATATTCGTAAAAAAAAAACATTTTTATTACACGAACTCATGAACGTTTTTTTCTGAACCATTGCTTATTGGTAGTCAATAACAGAATAATGAAGACGAGTAAAATGAGAAACCAGCAGTGCTGATGGGTCTGACACGGTAGCAGTAGCTGTGGCCAGCTTCACCACCGTTCCCGTTAAGTGTAAATTTTGAACCTTGCTACCGAGCGAGGCCACGCAGTTTTAAGACACAGGAATAGTGTTCAGAAGAACAGCGATTCAAATTCGGCCATCCTTCCCCAATACGAGCTTGTAGTCCGTCTCTAATGCCTGCGTCGTCGACGGGACGTTAGACCCTAATCTTCAGTTCGTCTTGAACTATGCTGAGCTCCTTTAGTAAGGCACACGCAACCCAGTTGCCACCCCCAATCACTGCTCCTCCTTTAATCCAGTAATCCAGTTGCCGCCCTGGAAAACAAAACCTTGACTATTCTTTTCGTCATTGTCTGGGCTGAGCTGCCCCTCATTCGTCATTCTCTGATTCTGGCTACATGGCCCTCGCATTCCACTATTGTAAATGGGACACGCGCTACGGAATGTGTGGCACAACGAAAGTGCAAACACAGCTAACAAGGAGACGAAAACTTATTTATGGAACACTTTGTGGACAGGGCACTTGATTCGGCAGAACTGAAACCAGAGATTTTCTGTGGATATACAGGGTGGTCCATTGATCGTGACCGGGCCAAATATCTCACGAAATAAGCATCAAACGAAAAAACTACAAAGAACGAAACTCGTCTAGCTTGAAGCGGGAAACCAGGTGGCGCTACGATTGGTCTGCTAGATGGCGCTGCCATAGGTCAAACGGATATCAGCTGCGTTTTTTAAAATAGGAACCCCCATTTTTATTACATATTCGTGTAGTACGTAAAGAAATATGAATGTTTTAGTTGGACCACTTTTTTCCCTTTGTGATAGATGGCGCTGTAATAGTCACAAACATATGGCTCACAATTTTAGACGAACAGTTGTTAACAGGTAGGTTTTTTAAATTGAAATACAGAACGTAGGTACGTTTGAACATTTTATTTCGGTTGTTCCAATGTGATACATGTACCTTTGTGAACATATCAATTCTGAGAACGCATGCTGTTACAGCGTGATTACCTGTAAGTACCACATTAATCTAATAAATGCTCAAAATGACGTCCGTCAACCTCAATGCATTTGGAAATACGTGTAACGACATTCCTCTCAACAGCGAGTAGTTCGCCTTCCGTAATGTTCGCACACGCACTGACAATCCGCTGACGCATGTTGTCAGGCGTTGCCGGTGGATCACGATAGGAAATATCCTTCAACTTTCCCCACAGAGGCCGTCAGATCCGGTGAACGTGCTTCGACGACCAATTCACCTGTCATGAAATATGCTATTCAATACCGCAACAGCACACGAGCTATGTGCCGGACAATCATCATGTTGGAAGTACATTGCCATTCAGTCATGCAGTGAAACATCTTGTATTAACATTGGTAGAACATTACGTAGGAAATCAGCATCGATAAAATGGGGCCAATTATCCATCCTCCCATAATGCCGCACCATACATTACCACGCCAAGGTCGCTGATGTTCCGCTTGTCGCAGCCATCGTGGATTTTGCCTTCCCCAATTGTGCATATTATGCCGGTTTACGTTACCGCTGTTGGTGAATGACGCTTCGTAGCTAAATAGAACGCGTGCAAAAAATCTGTCATCGTCCCGTAATTTCTCTTTTGCCCAGTGGCAGAGCTGTACACGACGTTCAAAGTCGTCGCCATGCAATTCCTGGTGCACAGGAATATGGTACGGGTGCAATCGATGTTGATGTAGCATTCTCAACAGCGACGTTTTTGAGATTCCCTATTCTCGCGCAGTTTGTCTGCTACTGATGTGCGGATTAGCCGCGACAGGAGCTAAAACACCTACTTGGGCATCATCATTTGTTGCAGTTCGTGGTTGACGTTTCACATGTGACTGAACACTTCCTGTTTCCTTAAATAACGTAACTATCGGGCGAACGGTCCTGACACTTGGATGATGTCCTCCAGTATACCGAGCAGCATACATAGCACACGCCCGTTGGGCATTTTGATCACAATAGCCATACATCAACACTATATCGACCTTTTCCGGAATTGGTAAACGGTCCATTTTAACACGGGTAATGTATCACGAAGCAAATACCGTCCGCATTGGCGGAACGTTACGTGATACCACGTACTTATACGTTTGTGACTATTACAGCGCCAGCTATCACAAAGCGAAAAAAAGTGGTCCAACTAAAAGATTCATATTTCTTTACGTACTACACGAATATGTAATAAAAAATGGGGGTTCCTATTTTTAAAAAACGCAGTTGATATCCGTTTGACCTATGGCAGCCCCATCTAGCGGCCAACCACAGCGCCATCTGGTTTCCCCATTCAAGCTAGACGAGTTTCGTTCTTTGTAGTTTTTTCGATTGATGCTTATTTCGTGAGATATTTGGCCCGGTCACTATCAATGGACCACCCTGTATAGATGATACTTTTGCTGTGTGGTCTCACGGTCAAGAAGAATTGTGACGCTTTCTGGAGCACCTGAATTCGGCCCACGAGAATACGAAATTTACGGTGGAGTTGGAGAAGGGTTATTGTACGCTGTTTCTGGATGTCTTGGTGAGTCGGAAAGTGGATGGTTCATTGGAGCATTCCGTTTACACACACAGGCCTGTATTTGTAGGCGTATAACTGTCACCAGCCTTCACAAACTACGGACGTCCTTTGAAAGATGGTGCACCGGGTACATTATGTCTGATGGATACAGCCTTGCAAATGAGCTGAAACTATCTGCACAGCTTTAAGGAGGAAGAAACGTGACCACACACAAGAGCAAGGGGAGATGGAGCGCCTCAAGTTCAGGACGTTCCTCCCATTTGTCGGAAATCTTATGGACACATCATGTCAAAGTAATCTTCCGCCCACCTATAAATACTTGTGCTCTTCTCGATTCGGCAAAGGACGGGTTGGGACTGCGGAAGGCTGGAGTCTACAGACTACCGTGGCAGTGTGGCAAAATCTACATTGGTCAGACAAAGCGGAAAGTGTATGAAAGGTGGACTGAGCGTGATCGCCACACTTGCTTTTCGCAATCCAGTAAGACAGCCATAGCCAACCATTTATCTCCACTGGACATTCCATGGATTATTCTTCCACGGAAATCTTGGCATGGACGAGATCCTTCTCGGATTGAGTTATCAAGGAATCGATGGAAATACGTTTGATGGAAGATTTTGTTAATCGTGATGGTGGCTTTTAACTGAATAAGACGCAGGACCCGGTGATTTCTTAAAAAGGAAAACATTTTATGACAAATGACAACCTGAAACTGTAGCCAAACTAAAAGGAACTAAGAGAACTAAGTAGATTGGTCGTATAATGAAATTACAAAACAGATTCACTAAGAGTGTGGTAGGAGGATTCAAATGGCTCTGAGCACTATGGGACTTAACATCTATGGTCATCAGTCCCCTAGAACTTAGAACTACATAAACCTAACTAACCTAAGGACAGCACAC